>NC_060126.1:245173985-245473985 GCF_021461395.2 Schistocerca americana | reverse complement strand
TGCACTCGCCGCTGGAGCTCCAGAGAGTGGATCCTTGTGTCTCAGTGCCAGCGCCGTAATCGTTCACACAGCGCCCTCGTGCCCTGGTGGCGGCTGTAGCAAACGCGGCGGTTTAAGTGGCGGCGCCCGTATTTGAAAGTGCAGCCACCGCAAGCGGCAGATACCGCATATAGTACGGCTGGTTGATGTTGTTTTGTTAGGCGGGACTTGTCTACGGTATATGGAGACGTGCTGACGGTGATGGAGGGCTTCTGAGGGGACGACTGGTCAGATCGTGCAATATCCAGATTTGTGGGCATTCGGATGTGACAGTACCCCACTGTTTGACTGTAGGGGAACCTGAGGACAGGCATAATTCATATCAAGATTCCGGCTGACGGCGTCAGATCACCACAAGCTGGGATCCCCAAGCACCTCATAATACCTTCACATCTGTGCTTGCCGTCCGATAACAGGTAATGGGGTCCCTGGAAGCCCTGGAGGAGTCCAGCAGCAGCCGAACTAGGAAACTGCCGTATCATTCATAGCATACCGTTAGCACCACAACGCATACTGCTGCGTTTTGGAGTGGTGTCGTCACCAGCAAACAAAGAATGCTGATGAATGGCTTCGCATTTTGTTCAGCGATGAATGGCGAGTCTGTGAACGTTGTGGTGACCTGGGGAAAGGTCACATTATCTGAACGTTTTGAAGGGGTTGGGGGGTTGTTTTGGGGAACGAGACCAGACAGCGAGGTCATCGGTCTCATTGGATTAGGGAAGCACGGGGAAGGAAGTCGGCCGTGCCGTTTGAAAGGAACCATCCCGGCATTTGCCTGGAGAGATTTAGGGAAATCACGTAAAACCTAAATCAGGATGGCCGAACGCGGGATTGAACCGTCGTCCTCCCGAATGCGAGTCCAGTGTCTAACCACTGCGCCACCTCGCTCGGTTTTTGGAGGGGCGCAGTGATATCACTCTTGGTGTCACGATGCGGGGAGCAAACGGGCATGACGTCAGATCACGCCTGGTAGCGGTCGAGGCAAGTCTTATGGCACAACGATACGTCAAGGACACCCTGCGTCCTCATGTGTCACTTGTCATGCGACAGTTATCATAGCGTCATTTTTCAACAGGATAATGCTCGTGCCTCTATGAGCCTTCTGCGTTATGTTGAGGTGTCCCCGTGTCCAGCGAAAACCCCAGATCTCTGTGACACCAGACTGCTTGTCGACTGTGTCCCAGTGCCGGTATCCAGGATATCAAGGACCAGTTACAACAGCTGTGGATCAATTTGCCTCAGGAGAGGACATAGCAGCTTCATGATGCCCTTCCCAAACAAAACAGTGGATGCATCCAGGCCAGATGGGATGCAACGTCATAGTGATAAGTGGGCTCACACTTCCAAGTTCTTTCAAAATTTGACTCGATTTTTTTAATCGCTGAAATAACATGACATACCCTCTCAAACTTAAGTTTCTTTTCATTTCCTCCTTCCCTTTCCGCTGTTTCACCTATTTTTTGTCAGCCAGTATGGTCACTCAAACCATTAAAGATTTTTATTTCATAGCAAGTCATCATCAGATGATATGTTTAAAAAGAAAGGAAAATGGTAATGGTAAACACTAGGAAATCAAATTACAAAATCAAACTAACTTCTCTCCACAAACATACCCACTTGAATACGTTACACAGTGACTCATCAAATTACAAGTGTGCATACCAGTAGAGGCGTTCACAATGTAAATATACCTGCTCCCAGATTGTTAGAACTCAAAGCTATAGTTTAGAACTTCATGATTTAGTTGATAATTTTTGATAATTTTTAAATCGTGAATATGAGATTAAAATATTCATGTTACATTCCTCACTCTCTCTCTCTCTCTCTCTCTCTCTCTCTCTCTCTCTCTCTGTCACACACACACACACACACACACACACACACACACACACTTGTAATAGATTAATTTTGACAGTAGACATTCACATAAAATTATAACTGTACACGTTTTACACAAAGAGATTTTATGGAATCTTTAAATTTGTTTCAAGAATCCCTGGAACATAATGTGCATTTTCTTGAACAGTAGTCATTTTGCATGGAGTTCGTTTCACAGTATCTCATCTGTCAATGGGGCACTTGAATACAGAAATGAAATATGATTAAAAGCAATGATAACGACTGTGTATGTAGTCTTCCCCCTTACTGTTCAATCTGTACGTCGAAGACGGAACGATGGAAATAAAAGAAAAGTTCAGGAGCGAAATTTAAATTCAAGGTGAAAGGATATCAATGATACAATTCGCTGATGACATTTCTATCCTGAGAGAAAGTATAGAAGAATTACATAATACGCTGAATGGAATGAACAGTATAATGAGTACTGAATATGGACTGAAAGTAAATCGAAGAAAGACAAAAGAAATGAGAAGTAGCACAAATGAGAACTACGAGAAACTTGGCATCGGGATTGATGGGGAGAAGTAGTTGAAGTGAAGGAATCCTGCTACCTGTGTAGCAAAATAACCAATGAGGGACGGAGCAAGGATGGCATCAAAAGCAGTCTAGACGTGACGAAAAGAGCATTTCTGGCCAAGAGAAGTCTACTAGCATCAAACATAGGCCTTAATTTGAGGAATAAATTTCTGAGAATGTACGTCCGGAGCATTGTATAGTAGTGAAACATGGACTGTGGGAAAACCGGAACAGAAGAGAATCGAAGCATTTGAGACGTGGTGAATGTTGAAAATTAGATTCGCTGATAAAGCAAGGAATGGGGTGGTTCTGCGCAGAATCTGAGAAGTTAAAGGAATATGTGGAAAACACTGACAAGAAGAAGGTACAGGATAATAGGACATCTGTTAAGACATCAGGGTATGACTCCCATGGTACTAGAGGGAACTGTAGAGGAAGACAGAGAGTGTAATGCATACAGCAAATAATAGAGGACGTAGGTTACAAGTGCTGCTTTGAGATGAAGAGCACTTCAGTTTGGAACCGCGTGACCGCTACGGTCGCAGGTTCGAATCCTGCCTCGTGCATGGATGTGTGTGATGTCCTTAGGTTAGTTAGGTTTAAGTAGTTCTAAGTTCTAGGGGACTGATGACCTCAGAAGTTAAGTCCCATAGTGCTCAGAGCCATTTGAACCATTTTGAGATGAAGAGGTTGGCACATTGTGGACAACATGTATAGATAACTGATGTTGCTTTTGCGGCTTCCATGCTGGGTGCCAAATTATCTTGTGTCTTTTCAGCCATTTTTAACGATAACTGGGCGCCAGATCGCTGAAAGTGAGTGAATAACAGTCAGCTTTATAGACTTCGTAACATGAAATTAAACATGATTAAATTGAGGGGGACATGATCTCCGTATATTGCGTACTACTTTTTAATTTGTTAAAGTCACAAAAATTGTTACAAGATGCCTTTGTTACAAAAAGTGAGTAGAAAACAGTGGCAGGTGGTTGTATGTCTCGGAGATGACTGAATAAAGTGGTTTTAATTAATCACATTGTAATAATTATAGCGATCTAGACATGTTTATGACTTAAGAACAGATTGCTTGGTGAAAAATGCCTCTAAAGTAGATTGACATACATTAAAACAAAAGTGTTATTAATGTTTATTTTCAATTACACACGGAAATTTAATAACTGCCTGGATAATCTAAAATGCTTAGGCTTGGTGCAATATTAAGTCTGCATCAATTATCACTCATCGACCCCTGAATGAAGGTGCACGTGCCGATGGCAAATGAGAAGTATTCTTGCGAGATGTGGAGGGGGTTAGGAGAACAGCCCTTCTCCTCGCTCCCTGCCGCCCTGTGACTGCACTTTATGTATGTTGCTGTCCAAAAAATAATGGATCACCATTATGTCCCACTGTCAGCCTTGTTGTGGATCGAGCGAGGTGGCGCAGTGGTTAGCACACTGGACTCGCACTCGGGAGGACAATGGTTCAATCCCGGGTCCGGCCATCCTGATTTAGGTTTTCCGTGATTTCCCTAAATCGCTTCAGGGCAGTCCGGAACCGCGCGACTGCTACGGTCGCAGGTTCGAATCCTGCCTCGGGCGTGGATGTGTGTGATGTCCTTAGGTTAGTTAGGTTTAAGTAGTTCTAAGTTCTAGGAGACTGATGACCACAGCTGTTAAGTCCCATAGTGCTGAGAGCCAGCCAGCCGCTTCAGGTAAATGCTGAGATGGTTCCTCTGCCAGGGGACGCCCGACTTCCTACCCCATCCTTCCCTAATCCGATGAGACCGATGAGATCGTTGTTTGGTCACTTTCCCCAAATCAACCCAACTCAGTCTCGTACCTAGTTGTTTGCGTTAATAATCTCCCATTTCCTTTTAATTTTTTTATGAACAGCACCTACGCCACACACGAAAGTATTGGTGAAACGTGTATGCAGAGTCGGTCGCCAGTGAAACCGAAGCGATGTTTTAACGGAAAAAACATGTATCCTGACAAAAAAAACTCATTTAAATACACACATCAAAGAAGTTTTTCATCACTTTGGTTCCGAGAGTTGCGGAACCTGTACATAAAATTGGAATAGAGATCAACATAAATATCAATTCCGCCCTTTTTATTACTCATGAAAACTACACATTGCATGTTGTACCACCATACAGCGAGTCCTTCAGAGGTGGTGGTACAGATTCCTGTACACACCGGTATCCCTAATAACTAGCAGCACGTCCTCTTGCATTGATGGGTGCCTGTATTCGTCGTGGCATACTACCCACAAGTTCATCAAGGCACTTTTGCTCTAGATTGTCCTGCGTGGATCCCTCAGAGTGGTTCGTGGGTCACGTCGTCCATAAACAGCCCTTTTCAATCTATCTCAGGCATCTTCGATAGGCTTCATGTCTGGAGAACATGCTGACCACTCTAGTCGAGCGATGTCATTATCCTGAAGAAAGTCATTCACAAGATGTACTCAATGGGGGCGCGAATTGCCGTTCATAAAGACGAATGCCTCGCCAGTATGTACCGATATGGTTGCACTATCGGTCCGAGGATGGCATTCACGTATCGTACAGCCGTTACGGCGCCTTCCATTACCACCACCGGCGAACAGCAGGGAACCACCACTTTGCTGCACTCACTGGACAGTGTGTCTAAGGCGTCCAGCCTGACCAGGTTACCTCCAAACAAGTGTCCGACGACTGCCTGGTTGAAGGCATCTGCGACATTCATTGGTGAAGAGAACGTGACGCCAATCCTGAGCGGTCCATTCGGCATGTTGTGCGCCCATCTGTACCGCGCTGCATGGTGTCGTGGTTGCAAAGATGGACCTCGCCAATGACGTCGGGACTGAAGTTGCGCATCATGGAGCCTACTGTGCACAGTTTGAGTAGGACACGACGTCCTGTGGCTGCACGAAAAGCATTATACAACATGGTGGCTTTGCTGTCAGCGTTCCTCCGAGCCATAATCCGTAGGTAGCGGTTATCTACTGCAGTAGTAGCCCTGGGCGGCCTGAGCGAGGCACGTCATCGACAGTTCCTGTCTCTCTGTATCTCCTCCATGTCCGAACAACATTGTTTTGGTTTTTCAGAGACGCCTGGACACTTCCCTTGTTGAGAGCCCTTCCTGGCACAAAGTAACAACACGGACGTGATCGAACCGCGGTATTGACCGTCTAGGCATGTTTGAGCTACAGACAACACGAGCCGTTTACCTCTTCCCTGGTGGAATCCTTGGAACTAATCGGCTGTCGGATTCCCTTCGTCTAATAGGCGCTGCTCGTGCATAGTTATTTACATCTTTGGGTGGGATTAGCCAAAAGGACTGTGTCTGTCTACAATATCCACTGTCAGCTTCTATCTTCAGGAGTTCTGGGAACCGGGGTGATGCAAAACGTTTTTTGATGTGTGTAGTTGCATGCTAAATACTAGTCTTAATAAACTATCGGTACAACAGCTACTGATCTCGTGTGCTTAAAAATGAAGAAATAAATTAATAACACCCCCCCCCCCCCCCCAGGAATATGAGTAAGACGAATAGATGAGACGTTTTAATGTATACTATCTGATCAAAAATATCTGGACATCCCTATGCAGGATTTCTGAAGGCAGACCCGTCAATATAAAGTCCGGCTGTAAGTAGAATAAATGGGCCAGATGGGCCCAGTGACTTTTAACGTGGACTAGTCACAAAATGTCACCTGAGTAGTAAATCCATAAACGACATTTCACTCTTCTTAAAGCTGCACAAGACGACTATTGGTGATGTGACTCTGAAGTGAAACTCGAAGGAAGAACCATAGCTAAACCTAAGAGCATGGAGATCTCAAGTACTGTGTACAGGAACGGTCGAGCATTGCGGAAGGTGGATGTAAAAAACGCATGAACTCAGCGGAAGGAGTCACTCATGAGTTCCAAAGTGCTACCAGCATTCCAGCTAGCACTTAGACGTGCGTTAGAAGTAAAAAACAATGGGGTTCAATGGTCGCGGAACTCGTCGTAAACCACTCATTTCTGTAGTCAATGCTAAACGACGCTTCAGGTGGAGTAAAGAGCAACACCACAGGTCAGTGGATGAATGGAAATTTTGAATTTGGAGGGACGAATGACGCATTACGCTGTGGCAACCCGATGAAGGGGTTTGGGTTTGAAGAATATCTGGAGAATGTTTCCTGTCATCATCAGTAGTACCAACAGTGAAGAATGGAGGGGGTTGTGTTACGGTATGGGGTGTTTTTCTTAGGGTGAGATTCCACTATGGCGCTAAAGAAAAAGCGAAATTTGGAAGTATACGAACAGATTTTAGGGCACTGTGCACGTAAAGGAATACTTCGGAGTCGATGATTGTTTATATCATTACGACAATGCTTCCTGTCTGTTGGGGAATGGGTTGTGCACAATAACATTCCTGAAATAGACTGGCCTGCCAATGGGTCTCGGACATGGACCCAGTGGAACATTTTTAAGATGAGTTAGTATGTTGACTTCGTTCCAGACCCCCCCCCCCCCCTTCCAGCATCACTAACGTCTCTAGTCGAGGCTCTTCAGAAAGAGTGAGCTGCCATTCCTCCACAGACATATAGACACCGCATTGGAGGTTTACTCAGCACAATTCAAACTTTCATAAAGGCGAAGGATGGACACACGCTATATTAACGTCCACTAATAGGTATTCGTGTACTTTTGATCAAATAGTGAATTTACTTTTCCTTACATCAGCAAGCCAGTTGGAGTTGTAATGTTGATTGATCTGTAGCCATGAGAGTGTTTCTTGAAACAACATGTACTATGGTGTCTGGAGTACTTCATAAAGCATTCCTGACCCCCTGCCGCATTCCTCTTGCGAGTGTTCCTCTTAGCAATGCACAGTGCAATTTTCCTCAAGAAGGAACACTCCAGGCAGTAGATTGAGGTGCCACCCCCACCGAGAATTCATCACATATGACACCGCCAGGCAGTTTGCACCGCCCGTCTTAACTCATCTCACCTCCTTGTGGTTTCCTGGATCATAAATGTGTTCAGCAGTGCCCAATGGGCTTCTGCAGGAACTAGTGGGGGCTACGGCCGCTGTTGTTTTTATCTCACTGACTCGTAATTTTTGGTAGTGATGAATCGTGCTGCATAATGCTGTGTTATCCGAATACCTTCACAGTCTTCGGTTGCAAATACGTGAGGTGTTCAGTAAGTAGTGCAACATTTTATTTCCTGTAAGGAAGTTGGTTTTATTAAGGATTTCAATACGCCAGGACAATCGTGTGGGTTATCAACCTATATTTGTGACTGAATAGAGGATGTCTTGTTAGAGAGGATACTGTATGCTATCATGAGTAACTTCAGGTGTGCCTCAAGGATGTATGTTGGGAGCCTAGCTGTACATGTTGGCCCTTCATATTAATACACTCCTGGAAATTGAAATAAGAACACCGTGAATTCATTGTCCCAGGAAGGGGAAACTTTATTGACACATTCCTGGGGTCAGATACATCACATGATCACACTGACAGAACCACAGGCACATAGACACAGGCACCTGAGCATGCACAATGTCGGCACTAGTACAGTGTATATCCACCTTTCGCAGCAATGCAGGCTGCTATTCTCCCATGGAGACGATCGTAGAGATGCTGGATGTAGTCCTGTGGAACGGCTTGCCATGCCATTTCCACCTGGCGCCTCAGTTGGACCAGCGTTCGTGCTGGACGTGCAGACCGCGTGAGACGACGCTTCATCCAGTCCCAAACATGCTCAATGGGGGACAGATCCGGAGATCTTGCTGGCCAGGGTAGTTGACTTACACCTTCTAGAGCACGTTGGGTGGCACGGGATACATGCGGACGTGCATTGTCCTGTTGGAACAGCAAGTTCCCTTGCCGGTCTAGGAATGGTAGAACGATGGGTTCGATGACGGTTTGGATGTACCGTGCACTATTCAGTGTCCCCTCGACGATCACCAGTGGTGTACGGCCAGTGTAGGAGATCGCTCCCCACACCATGATGCCGGGTGTTGGCCCTGTGTGCCTCGGTCGTATGCAGTCCTGATTGTGGCGCTCGCCTGCACGGCGCCAAACACGCATACGACCATCATTGGCACCAAGGCAAAAGCGACTCTCATCGCTGAAGACGACACGTCTCCATTCGTCCCTCCATTCGCGCCTGTCGCGACACCACTGGAGGCGGGCTGCACGATGTTGGGGCGTGAGCGGAAGACGGCCTAACGGTGTGCGGCACCGTAGCCCAGCTTCATGGAGACGGTTGCGAATGGTCCTCGCCGATACCCCAGGAGCAACAGTGTCCCTAATTTGCTGGGAAGTGGCGGTGCGGTCCCCTACGGCACTGCGTAGGATCCTACGGTCTTGGCGTGCATCCGTGCGTCGCTGCGGTCCGGTCCCAGGTCGACGGGCACGTGCACCTTCCGCCGACCACTGGCGACAACATCGATGTACTGTGGAGACCTCACGCCCCACGTGTTGAGCAATTCGGCGGTACGTCCACCCGGCCTCCCGCATGCCCACTATACGCCCTCGCTCAAAGTCCGTCAACTGCACATACGGTTCACGTCCACGCTGTCGCGGCATGCTACCTGTGTTATAGACTGCGATGGAGCTCCGTATGCCACGGCAAACTGGCTGACACTGACGGCGGCGGTGCACAAATGCTGCGCAGCTAGCGCCATTCGACGGCCAAGACCGCGGTTCCTGGTGTGTCCGCTGTGCCGTGCGTGTGATCATTGCTTGTACAGCCCTCTCGCAGTGTCCGGAGCAAGTATGGTGGGTCTGACACACCGGTGTCAATGTGTTCTTTTTTCCATTTCGAGGAGTGTAGTAACCTCAGATTCTTCGCAGATGATGCAGGTATCTGTAATGAACTATTATCTGAAAGAAGCTGCGCAAATACTAGGTCGGATCTTGATAAGATTCAGTGTTGTGCAAAGATTGTCAAATTGATTTAAATCGTCAAAGATAGACAATTGTACACTTAGTATCCTCCTATGACTACAACATCAACAAGTCACGATTGAAATTAGTCAACTCATACAAATAAATGGACCGATCGCATAAGCTCAGTCGTACGTACAGCTGGTGGCAGACTTCGGCTCATTGCAGGAATACTAGGGAAATACTATTTCTTTACAACGGAGATTGCTTACAAGGCACTAGTGCAGATCGCCCTAGGCAACTCCTCGAGTGTGTGTGACCCACACCAAATAGTACTAACAGGAAATATTGGACATATACAGAGAAGGGCAGCACGAATAGTCACAGCTTGTTAAATTTAGGGAGATACTGGAAAAAATTGAATTGGCAAACGCAGGTTATCGCAAGAATGCAGAGTTTCAAGAGCCAACTTTATCTGAAGTGCAGTGTTATGTGGCTTTATGCTTAATTACAGATTTACTGTTTCATCCGTTGATTTGTTTTCACCACGTAACGCCCGCGGTTTACGTCCTTCTTCGTTGCTGAGCGATGTATCACTTTTCGTTCTGACGCCGCAACTCTTCCTTTCCTATATCTTTACTACTTTTTATCTATATAAATGATGAACTATTGGTTTTGCCGTTTAACACCTTTTTAATAACTGTGGAAGTATTACAGGCATCGGGTCCCACCTAATGTGTCACCCGCCTACACGTTTTACATGAACCTTTCAAGACTCGATCGATCTGTTTTCAAAGAGAAAGCAGAATCTATCTCTTCCTTTGACGTTGTCCAACAACGACCTAGGAAGCTCGACGCCCTCGCGGCCCAGGCTCTTCCATGGCTCGCGGTAGTTTGCAGCATTCGTTTTATTCCTTGCCCACTTGCCGCTACGTCGAACTTTCGTGGTGATCGTTGGGCAACGTCTTCCACGTTATATGCAACGTAAATAAACTTTCTTCCCACAGTATTTCTGAAAACCCAAAAAACAAACTTAAAGAACATAATAATACCAACTGTTCTTACAATTTTTCGTATGAGTCTTGGTCGATTTAATGAGGGGTGGGACAGGCCTAAGCCTTGTGACACCACAGATGACTGCAGGAATACACGACAACGTGCTAAGTATCGCTCCCGTAGAGATCGCGAGGATAAGATTAGACAACTTGCACCGCGCACAGAGGTTTTAAAAATCATTCGCGTGCTCCTTACGTGAACTCAACGGGGAGAAGCCCTAATAGCTTATATAACTGCACATACACTCTGCCATGTACTTCCACAGTGGTTTGCAGAGTGTGGACGTAGATGTAACGGTAGATCTTCCCATACCACACGCAGTTCTAAGGGAATGATGAATGCAGCGGCAGTTTGTTCTTGACGTCAGATGGTGGTAGAATTCAAGAAGTATCAAGGACGGAACATGAAACACTATGTTGTGCCATCATACGTAAAGGCATGTGTCCACTAGCAAGTAAACTTCTGCAAGTATCATGCAGAAGCTACTTCCGTAAGTTCTTTGAGAGGGAAACACCCTCAGCAAGTTAGCTTCCGCAAGTTTCATCAACATGTAGAAGTAGCTTTCACAAGTTAGTAGAAACAATTTCTTGCGTCTTGTTGCAAGTATCTGCCGGACTTGTCAGTTGCTGGAAGTTTTTTCTCAAACTTTTAGAAATTCTGTTTGTTCAATAGCTGTACGAATATGTCAATGTAAAAGAGGAGAATGCCGCAAAGGCAGACGAGCCGAAAAAAAGTACCATTGTAACGCCTAAACATACAAAATTATTATAAACTTTGAAGCAACTTAATAAATTCACTGTAGCAACGTTAATTGGCGTATTGTCACAAAACTCAAAACTGATAAACAAAAACTCAAAAAGTTCAAAAGCTATGTTCTTGTTGAAATGCATTCACATCAGTCTGCCGTAACAGTGCAACGACACTTCAGAACGAGTTCAGCAGGGATTCATCAGCTGTCAACCCCACTCGGTGATGGTATGTGCAGTTTAAAGTTTCAGGATGTCTGAGCGAGGGGAAATCAACGGGCCGGGCTGCAGTGAGTGAACGGCGTGCCGGCGTTTCGCACGCAGCCCATACAAGTCGACGACCACAGCAAGCAGGATGCTGAACATACCACAACCGACCGTTTGGAAGATTTTAAGGAAATGACAGAAGCTGAAGCCTTACTGCTTGCAATTGGCACAAGCTCTGACTCACTTAAACAAAATCAGACGCTTTGAATCTTCGTCACAGTGCAACAGATTAATGGGAGAGGGTTGATTTTGTGAGTAAGTCATCCTTAGTGATCGAGCACCTTTTTTTGTAAACGGCACAGTGAACACGCACAATGTGTGAACATGGGGAACAGAGAATCCCCACGTGCCAATAGGACGGTGCTCCATCCAATTCCATCACGACGATCGTGAATTCTGAAACAAGAAATTGAGAAACCCATGGGTCCTTCTTGGTGGGATTGATGGTCAGTTATTCTTGTCATGGTCTCCACTCTCTCCCGACCTAACCCTACGCCATTTTTGTCTGTGTGTGTGTGTGTGTGTGTGTGTGTGTGTGTGTGTGTGTGTGTGTGTGTGTGTGTGAGTGAGTGTGTGTGTGTGTATGTGTGCGGGATTATGTGAAAGATTCCATGTTTATGCCTCCTGTACCAACAAAGCTACCAGAACTGCGAACTCGCAACAGCAGTGCTTTTGAACAGATTGGTACGGACATGCTGCGCCAAAAGTGGGAGGAGCTAGGTTATCGACTTGATAACTGCAGAATGAGTAGAGCGACACGTATGGAGCACTTTCAATACGCCAAAAGAACTTTTTGACTGTATGTCAAATAATATGGCTACAGCAAATCTGTGAAATCGCTTCAGTCATTTACGATAACCTTTTATATAACTGAGCACAACAGCAAAGAAAATGCGAGATTAGTTTACTGATTGCTTTGTTTTCAGACAGGGAAGAGGAACGTCAGTAAAGACGTCTTTAAACTGATTTTTATTGTTGGCATAAATAGAACTGTATTATATTTGTAATAAAATAACGAATATTGTTTGCAAAAACCGAAGAGTATTTGAAAGTCTATCTCTAGGTGATACATCTTCTTTGACTTTTGAATCAGGTTTTCGGATATTTTATTGGCAATAGACAGGAGATGTTCCAAACTAGCATAGGACATTGTCAGAAAGTTCTTAATCTGAGCGAAGTCCTCTGATTTTATTTTATTCAGAAGTGGTTCTTGATAACTTGAATACGGGGTATTGGCGCTATATGTGCAGATATTTCTATTGCTGACTGAGGAAAGTGTACTGAACTACATTATATCAACTTTTACTACATTTACAGACTCATAATTATAGCTATTACGAGAGCTATGTTTTTAGGTTGGTTAGTACATTGAAGTAAGGATGGCACAAGCAATGTAATTAACATTTAATTTCCCCTGGGAAGCAGGTCAGATATTGAAGTGTGGACACGTGGATGTCTAGACAGGCGTAGTCCACTCCTCAGCGTAGTTACGACTGTGCAGAAAACATCAGACAGTAAATTTAATGGTGTGATTTGGGAAGACCGTTAGACGCAGAGCAAGAACATCTAACACACCTAACTGCTTACGTACTAAGGTAGCAATTATCACAATGCATATACCTATACCCCTAACACCCAGTATGTACGCCTCTGTGACGATTTCTTCAAACAAATATTTCTTTTTTATCTTTGTTTTTTGAAATGATTTTTCTTCAACAATAATGAAGCAGCAACTGTAATGGCTGCTTTGTTTTTAACCATGACTTCATAGATTTCCACTTGCCTGTTACACAAAGTAGCTCTAATGGGAACACTTCAGCAACCACATGCAGCAAGTTCCTGAAATTAACTTTCCCAAGCTACTTCCAGAAGTAAACTTGCACAAGTTTTTGTTTTAATGCACACACCTCAGAAAGTTCTTGCAAAGGTTACTCGCGGAAGTGACTTGCTAGTGGACACACACCTAAGAAAATGTAATGGTTCGGTATGGCATGTATAAAGGCCAGTCAAATGAAAATGAGACAGATGGCAAAAATCGGGGTATGTACAAGTAGAACTGGCACAACGAGCTTTCGATGTATAGACAGTTCGTCAATCATGGGAATCCATAACTTAGACGATTTCTTCTGTTTTCGATATCGGTACTGGCAAGATATCAAAATATATGGTTGTAGCTTACATTTTTACACTGTCAGAGAACTATAGAAATTGTTTTATTTAATCAGGTTACATTGGACCAGTGTTCCACACAAAAAGCACCTTCTGTAGATCTCAGTTATCTAAGATACAACAATAATTTAACGACAAGTGGTAATAAAATGAACTGGGTGTCTTTAGGGACAGTGTGAATAAACAGTACTCACTAAGACCTAGTAAAGTTAATACTGGCAGTATTTATACTGCTGTGCTCAGCATAATAATAGTAATAATAATAATAATAATAATAATAATCACAATAAGGCAATGGGAGATATAAAAGAATTTATGTATCTGGCAAAAATGTGAACTCGATACGTCTACACACTCCTGAGAAAAAGGGATCTTAACAGACGGATGGACAGACTGACGGACACCATAATAAATGACAAAAAATACATTCTTTTGTGTAATATAGTTATAAACTAACAGATTTCGGATTTTTCCTCTTACTTGCTCTGTGAACCTTGTTTCTTGCCAAATTTCATCATTCTAGGTCAACAGCAAGTAACCTACAGGTTTTGATGAGTGAGTTTATGAGTATTAAAATATGTGTGTTAGAATCTTACCTTTTTCACCCACGGAGGAACCATAGACGTGAGTATTCAACATAATTTCCACTTGACACATCTACCCGTTCCTGAGATTCTGAGAAAAGGGTAACTCAGCAAACAGACAGACAGACGGACACAACAAAGAGATAGTCGAAAACTTTCGTTTTTACCAGCTGAGGTATGGAATCCTAAAAAGTACCGCCATTACTACACACATCAGTACAAGTTTTGTGACAACCTGGTTCCCAGAACTACTGAAGATACACGTTGACTGTAGATATTGTATCACAGACACAGTCCCTTCGACTGTTCAGAGATGTCACTAAATCCGCCCAGAGATGTAAACAACCATGCATGAGCAGCGCCTGTTAGACGAAGGGGGTCCGACAGCCGATTAGTTCCAGCTATTCCACCAGGAATGAGGTACATGGCTCGTGTTGTCTGTAGCTCTATCAAGCCTAGACGGTCGATACCGCGGTTCGATCGCGTCCGCATTGCCACTTTGTGCCAGGAAACGCTCTCAACAAGGGAAGTGTCCAGGCGTCTCGGAATGAACCAAAGCAATGTTGTTCGGACATGGAGGAGATAGAGAGAGAGAGAGAGAGAGAGAGAGAGAGAGAGGAACTGTCGATAACATGCCTCGGTCAGGCCACCCAAAGGCTAGTACTGCAGTGGATGACCGCTAACTACGGATTATGGCTCGGAGGAACCCTGACACCAACGCCACCATGTCGAATAATGCTTTTCGTGCAGCCACAGGATGTCGTGTTACGATTCAAACTGTGCTCAGTAGGCTGCATGATGCGCAACTTCAGTCCTGACGTCATTGGTGAAGCCCATCTTTGCAACCACGACACCATGCAGCGCGGTACACATGGGCCCAACAACGTGCCGAATGGACCGCTCAGGATTGGCATCACGTACTCATCACCGATGAGTGTCGCATATGCCTTCAACCAGACAATCGTCGGAGACGTGTTTGGAGGCAACCCGGTCAGGCTGAACGCCTTAGACACACTGTCCAGCGAGTGCAGCTTGGTTGAGGGTCGATGCTGTTTGTATGTGGGGCCGATGTAAGCCGCTGGTGGTCATGACAGGCGCCGTAACGGCTGTACGATACGTGAATGCCATCCACCGACCGATAGTGCAACCATATCGGCAGCATATTGGCGAGGCATTCGTCTTCATGGACAGCAATTCGCGCCCCAATCGTGCACGCCTTGTGAATGACTGCCTTCAGGATAACGGCATCGCTCGACTAGAGTGGCCAGCATGTTCTCCAGATATGAACCCGATCGAACATGCCTGGTATATACTGAAAAGGGCTGTTTATGGACGACGTGACCCACCAACCACTCTGAGGGATACGCCGAATCGCCGTTGAGGAGTGGTGCAATCTGGACCGACAGGCATGCATCAATGCAAGAGGACGTGCTACTGAGTATTAGGGGTACCTCTGTGTACAGCAACCTCAACCACCACCTCTGAAGGTCTTGCTATATGGTGGTACAACATGCAATGTGTGGTTTTCATGAGCAGTAAAAAGGGCGGAAATGATATTTATGTCGATCTCTATTCCAATTTTCTGTACAGGTTCCGAAACACTCGGAGAGGTAATGCAAAACGTTTTTTGATGTGTGTATTAACACATTTACCTCAGTGTATGCTTTCATGGAAAATTGTTTAACACATCCTCCATAAAGTACCGATCTCTGATGGTGTGATTTCTACGATTTTGAAGCGCCGAAGAGAGACATCCATGGCCCCCTATTTGTTTCGGACTAAGAGGTTCAAATGGGTCTGAGCACCATGGGACTTAACTTCTGAGGTCATCAGTCCCCTAGAACTTAGAACTACTTAAACCTAACCAAACTAAGGACATCACACACATCCATGCCTGAGGCAGGATTCGAACCTGCGACAGCAGCGCTCGCGCGGTTCCAGACTGGACTAAGAGGTGCACGTCTTGGTACAATGATGCCCCCGTAGGTAACAACAACCTTTTCTTTGCATGAAGGCATTGACCATCTTGTCTCACAGTTGGTTAAATGTGTTAACAGTTACGGTGATTGCTTCGGAAATAATAATCAATTTACTTAATTTTTGTGCATCTGTCTTGTTTCCTGAGAACTTTTAACATTGCAGCGCATCAGCAATCATGAATAATTTAATGATTATAAAGAATCTGCCTCGACTGCAAATAGAAACCGTATGTTGACCTAGGTTTCGGCGCGGATAACCACGCCTTCTTCGGAACACACTAAAACTACAAACTGCGCAAAGAGACATGGTCCAACATTAATACAGAACGCCCAAAAGTGCAAAAGACTAACATAAAATGTAAAATTAACGGTACGTGTGTACCATGTCAATAGCCGTTCGGTGGGCCGCGGGCTCTCAGGTAAACTGATGTAGATCGCTTCTGACGTTTGAGCTAAGTACAGCTATTGACATTGTACACACGTACCGTTTATTTTACATTTTATGCGAGTCTTTTGCACTTTTAGGCGTTCTGTATTAATGTTGGACCATGCCTCTTCGGGCAGTTTCTAGTTTTAGTGTGATCCGAAGAGGGCATGGTTATCCACGCCAAAATCTAGGCCAACATCCAATCGAGGTGGATTCTTCATCATCATTGTCTTGTTTCCATTTGAATGCCCCTTGTATTAAAGTGTAAGTGTCAGATTATTACGACATCCATTTAGGGTTTACCCATAATATATGTACATTTTTAAAGCACGAAGAACGTTACTACAGTTCAAGAAGATAGCTGGCATTACTACGGAATACAGACGACTAAGGAGTGGACAGTCTTTTTGCAGCTCCACACACTCTGAGTGTAGAAGAGGCAGCCCCTTTCACGCGGCCACAGTAATCGCGACATGAGACGCCTGTCGACAGACGGCCCCTGGTCGACCCCGCAGGTGTCGGCGCGGCGGGATCGGCGCGTGTAATCGACAAACACTGTCGACATTAAGTGTCAGGACGGCGCCGCGGCTGTCGTAGCTCGCGGGAAAAAACGCTGGCGAGCGCCCAGCAGCGGCGACCCGATCGGCGTAATAGCTCTAATATCCGGCGTAGCGCAACAGCCAGCTGCCAATTAGCCATTCCGCCTCATAATGTTATGCCGCGGTGAGAAGTGCGCCGCAGACAGCTGCGCGCTGCATTGCGTTAGGTTGCGCTCCCGCGTTACGCTCGACTGCCTATCGATACGTGTTTACTGGCGGCGCGTTCACTGCCGCAGATTACTGCGCCGCGTCCTGAGGCAATAGGCCGGCCGTGTCACTGCGCAGCCGCCGTGGGCAGCAGCGGCCACCACCCCCCTGCACCTGCGCGTCCCGCCACGAAACTGGCGTGACCCGTTTTTCCTTTTCCCAGAAGCCTCGTTATTGTCGATAGCGCAACGGCTGAATTGCCCGAACTGGTTTGTGAGTACCTGGACTGTCCCTCAGGTACTAAGTGAAATATTACTAATAATTACAGATAAAAAGCGACAAGCAATAGATTCTCATTCTTTCCTAATACGCGATACAATCAAACATTTCAACGTGCACTTTAAGAAAAAGAGGCAAACTCACGCAGAAAAAGGGAGAACACGTTGTAAATGCCCATCAACACTTCCATCAGAACTCAGAACTTGATTTTATTGTTTTGCTGCCTTTCTTCCACTCAGCTGTATACATTCTCTTAATTTATTTGCTGTTGCCAGCGCTATGGAAGCAGCGACATTATCGCATAATATTGCGTTAGTTTTGTTTCATGGATCCCGCAAAGAGCGAGTTGGAGGAGGGAGGGAGGAGGGGAGGAGTAGGTGGAGGCTATCTGTAGATGTGTACATTTCATTTAACTACAGTATAACGGAATGATGTACAACTTTTTTTAAATATTGCGACTAACAGTATTAATATTAATTGTAAAATAAACTAAAATTTTAATTTTAACAAATGGTTCAAATGGCTGAGCGCTATGGGACTTGACTTGTCCGCAGCTCGTGGTATTTACTATTACCTTGCTTCCGGAACATATATATATATATATATATATATATTTTCAAAACATTTTGTTCAAAATTAGTCGTGTTCGACTTCCAAAGTATCTGTGTGATTCGAGAAGAATTGTTAAGTTTTTTTTAATTTTTTTTAATCAGTGCTCAGTTTCTACTCAGAGAAGAGTTTTCTTTGTCTTTCTTACATCGGGGAATGGAAATATTTTGCTGATTTCTGCACACTTAGTGCTATGACCCAACAGGGAACATGAAAAAGGGGTGGGAGGGGTTTGGGCCTCGACGCATTGGCAGTGCCGTGAACAGACCCCACTGCTAGTGCGGCGTGTACCACGCCCTGACCATCCTAAAAACACAAAATAAATAAATAAATAATAAAAAATAAAAAGAAAAGAAAAGTGGTTAGTAAAAATTGGATTGCTGGGGAAAAAGGATGGATAAAAAAGTGTATAGAGAAAAAACAAAAAAAGATGGAAAAAAAGTGGTAAAAAAGTGAAAAAAGTTGGTAATAAAAAAGTGGTCGTGCGGTAGCGTTCTCGCTTCCCACGCCCGGGTTCCCGGGTTCGATTCTCGGTGGGGTCAGGGATTTTCTCTGCCTCGAGATGAAAGGGTGTTGTGTGATGTCGTTAGGTTAGTTAGGTTTAAGTAGTTCTAAGTCCTAGGGGACTGATGACCATAGATGTTAAGTCCCATAGTGCTCAGAGCCATTTGAACAATTTGTTTTTTTTTTTTTTTTTTTTTTTTTTTTTGGACTTAACTTCTGTGGTCATCAGTCCCCTAGAACTTAGAACTACTTAAACCTAACTAACCTAAAGACATCACACACATCCATGCCCGACGCAGGATTCGAACCTGCTACCTTAGCGGTCACGCGGTTCCAGACTGAAGCACCTAGAACCGCACGGCCACACCGGCCGGCTTTACTTTTAACAGTTTCTGTCAAGATACGCCTCCGTGCAGCAGAAGGAGTAGCCCAACAGAGACGTCCTTATTGCAGGCTGAAACTTCATCATATCCAGTTGCCAAAATGCAAAGATCTTTGAAGAGGCCTTTACAGTGTGTCCTAGAACTAACATTATAAATAATCCTCACAAAACGCTTCAATATTCTAAAAATATTCTACAGTTAACTTGCTCTTCCCCACAAAAAATAATTCTGTAACTCTTTAGTGAATGCAATTATTCTGAAACCGCATTAACAGCAATAATGCGCAGCCAAACTAAGCCGTGTTACTCGCGCGGGGGTACAAATGGTGAGGGTCCCTCAAACTGTTTTTAGTTCGACCGGGTCTTGACCGTGCACACTGTCCACACCACGTACCTGTTACTCCCGTGGCGGTCGTATTGTTCTCCTCCACTGCTGCTGGCTTGCCTGAAATTACGTATCTAAAATACAAGCAGGTTTCCCTTGCCACTCAACATCAAACACAACACTGTCCTACATCTGCTATGAACAACTATATTCTGACACGATAAGAGCGCGACTGCTACGGTCGCAGGTTCGAATCCTGCTTCGGCCATGGATGTGTGTGATGTCCTTAGGTTAGTTAGGTTTAAGTAGTTCTAAGTTCTAGGGGACTGATGACCTCAGATGTTAAGTCCCATAGTGCTCAGAGCAATTTGAGACGATACGAAAGTCGCAGGTTGCAATGTTTACATTCTTAGTCATAAGTGTTTACCCCGATTGAAATTCTTGATGATTATCTGTCCACAATATCACTTGGACGAGAGTACCGACACGACGCGGGTGATTGTTCCTGATGCGGAAGCCAAAAACTCGAACGAAAGTTTATACGCTCGCCACGCATACATAGTTATCTGGTACTAGTTGTCATTGACACTTGTAATACCACTCTTCATAAAGTTAAATTTTCAGTTCTCACTTCTCACTTGTACGAGCGTGCGCTTAACCGTCGAGGCGCGGCTGATTGTTTACGATGCGGAACGCGATGACCGAACTCACGTTCTCACGCTCGCTACAAGACAGTGGTACTTAAATGCACTCTTATGTGGTGAATATTATTACTGATCCACATTAGCTAATTCTGGGAGACCGAACACGGCGCGGATACTCAAATACGTTATTGGCGGCACTGCTCGTATTTAATTACTTCCTTGCGCCCCTTTTCACTGAATTCACTTCCGTATCTCATTACTTCACTGTAATAGCACTTATAGCAACACTTAAACGACCATAATAATGCCTTTCACATGTGGAGCTAGCCACGCCACAACACAATAGTTCCGTGTCCCGTGCTCGACTCTGCAAAACGCGGCCGCTCGCAAAGATACTCCGGAACCAAGCCAGCGATATGACGATACGCCTACAGGCGCTTCATTAACTTTAAGATGTGAATTTCCTCTAGAACATTTGCAGTATACAGGATGGCTAGAAACAGCGTGAAAACGTTGTAAGGGTGTTCAGGGGAACTTATTCTGAGAAATAATTGTTAAGACAAAAATTCTACACGTTGCACCTTTTCCCAGTTATTCAGCATCGAAGTTAACCACTCAGCCCGTGCGTGCGCAAATTCAAGCACCTGCATCCGCTTAAATGCGGTAATGCACAGACATTTGTGAGTCCGCATGTTACCACTTCTTGAAATACTCATTATTAGTTAAAATGTTCGTTTCTCGGAAGTGATAAATTTAAACTAGGTGAAAAATCCTACGTTTGTTCAGTTTGAGGAAACCAAACGAAGAACACGTCTGGCGACACTGTTACTCGCTGGCGGCTGGAATTTGCACTTGTGACGACATGACTGTCTAACTATAATGTTATGTAATTCGGTAACGACACAACGTATAGAATTTTTTTTTTCTTAATAATTGTTTCTCACTATGAACTCTCTTGTAACACACTTACGAACTTTTCAGACTGCTTCTGACAACCCTGTACAACAACCTACTCTTGGTAAACTACGAATACTTCATGCATGCAATTCTAGAGAGTATCGAAATATTGCGTTTACTATTTAATGCTCTGAGAGAAGATGTTACATTAATACTTATCTTCATTTAGTGTCAGCGTCTAGGGAATGATTTCAGTTAACTCTTTATTATAATAAGGATCGTACAGGTTTTTTAGTTAGAGAAGACTGAAGTCTATAGTAGAATTTTTACATTGACATTTTTATTTGTACGATTCTCATCACAAGAAGCTTGGTTCACAAATACGCAACATGCAGGTTATAAAAGAAAAGAAAGCTTTTTGCGTAGCACTTTCCGGCAGAAAAGACGTACTATGTGCGTAGTACGAGTTGTTACAGAGGCAGATACGAATCACAGACTGCCTGCTTCCGAACTGATTGGGAGCGCATTCAGTTCCACATAACAAACCGTTGTTTCTCCGGAATGTCGCAGAAGTTATTTGCTCAAATAGAATATTACAATGACATCCGGTTTTTGTGTTACTGGCAGTTTTAAGCAAACATATATTTTTATACTTAAGAAAACCCAAGAATCAAAATATTAGTAGAAGATATTTTATATAGTTATGAAGGTAAATTCAGCGATTTCAAAATTCACCGCATGTAAAGCTTTGTATATATTCAGTTTTTACAGCGTAATAAATTGTTTTTAAAAAAATTGAATTTGTTTATAACATATAAAAATTGTTCTTAATTCGATGAACATTAAAGTTTCATCTGGAATTATGGAAGTTAAATTTGGAAAATAATCAAGTTCAGCTGGTACTGGTTATAATAAATTTGCAAAACAGCAAACAAATTACGTTTCTCATATTTCAAAAAATCGTTTGACTGTATCATTTCATAAATTGAGACCGGTAGAATGGTCAAGTTTCATATTGTAATACTTTCAAATAATAGTTTGCAAAAATGTGTTATCATATCATAAACAAATTTGAAAAAGAGTATAATTTCATAAATACTTCAGAGTATAGAGTGCTTATGTAAATATCGCAAATCTCTTACATTACAATCAAAATCAGAATAAACATTTCCGGAAAACGAGATGGAATCGCAAATTTCGGTAAACTAACGATGGTACTGTAAGCTGTGGTAGTTGTAAAACGCCCTAAATCTTGATTTGTTGCAAATTCCAAAAATTTAACGATATCTACCTCTTACTTTTATTTTTTGCATACACTATTTTTATAACCTTTGGAGTTCTATGAAACGTTCTGAGGTCATACTACGTCTTCTCAAAATTTTATGATAATCCATTTGCCATGACACATCCATTGATCTTTCCAAATATTTCACTAACTCCCTTCAGTACCCATTGCTTCGAACTTTTTGGTAAGTAGGAATAACCCCTTCTTGAAGTTTCAACTGATTTCCCGATATTACTTGAATGAAGACAGAAACTTGAAGTTGATTTTACCGCATGCATAGGACCATGAAGATTTTATTTTCAAAAGAACCACCCTACTTTACGACAGTATATCTCTTACATTTTTGCACATACAATCTTGGAATTCTTTTTAAAATTACTTTTAGGTTTTAAAATGTCATTCACCTTTCACAAATGCTGGTTGTGGATTTTCAAACTTGTCGCACATTTATGGGAGCATATATGGAGTTCCTGCATTCACTACTGTTTCTTTTGCGACATTTCACCCACAACTGTTATAACGGGAGGTTCATAGTCTTTCGCAGTCCATCACAAAACATTCGCATAACGTGATACCAGGCGATCTTGAAGGCCAATGGCGCAATGCTAGATTTATAAGTCCCTTACAATCGATACGTTGTTGAGTCAGCTTTTAATTAAAACATTTAACTTGTAGGAGGTCCATGACTAGAAAATTTCTTGCTAGCGCACTCGAACGGATGTAGCTTCGATGGACTGCTCATGCGCTGCCTGTGATATGTAAGCTACAATAGAATCGCAGAACAGAGAGCTGTGTCGTCAGCAGTAGTAGTAGTAGTAGTAGTAGTAGTAGCTCGCAGTCGGGCGGTTGGGTCAGGTCGCTCTTAGAGAGCAGTTGTCTAGTTGTATAGCTCACAGAGAGCACACGTGTCCTGTAAGGAATTATCAAGGCTGGTCGTGGAGAACGGTGGCGGTGCCTGAGCGATGTAGTATAGGTAAAAGCAAAAATTATTATTATTTATTGCCCCGTGCATATGTAATTTGCAACAACTCATCTTGTACTATGGTTATATCAAAATCACATGCAAATAATTTTCATAATTTTTCAATAATAATCTTTCTTATAAAGATAACTTTTGACAGTCATTCATCTGATGTTAAATTTCCTTTACTAATTTCTCCTATCCATAGTCATGCCAATTATCGTAAAGAAAAATCTGTTTTTTTTATACATAACAAATTACTGCGAGGTTACTGAAATAATTTAACTGTTGAGTGTAACTTCCCAACAGATTAGTTCCGTAGCCTCAGAAACTCTGACTAACCTCTCAATGAAAATGTGACTCATATATAACCTTTCAATAATTAACTGACTGTGAATCTAAATTGGGAAATCTGGACGTCAGCAATGCTGCGTCATGGCCCTGAAAAGTCATTCTGAATAAACTGAAGATTCTTACCTCAATGAAGTCGCCGGATAACGCATATATGCATCTGCTCCTATAAGAAATTTTTCTGTCACAGCCCAGTGCAATGCTGGCCACTAGATTTTATTATGTATAAAAAAAACTGATTTTTCTTTATCATAATTGATGACTCACTGCGTCACCTGATCTTCACGTTTTCTACCGCCTCTGAGATCGGCAGACCTTAAAAGTTATTTCTTCTTTTAAATTTTTCTTTTTTTTAATTTCTAGTTGCATCGCTCTAATGTAGTCTCCATGTACAGACTAAGTACGATGGAGTAAAGACAATAAAAGTGATGGTTCATGCACACACACATACACACACACACACACACACACACACACACACACACACACACACACCCAAACACACACACTCACATACACACACATACACACACACACTTTGAACAGGAAAAACTAGATGCAGCACATTATCCAACTGCAGCTAGGCACCCTACGAATCACTTTAAGAAAGGCCTAAACAGAGTGGAAATGAGTGATTATGCCGCAAGGGACGGTTCACCTCGTGGAAACTGTTCACATGCCGACGCACGGACCGCGGAGACGGACCTCGGACGGCCATGTAAATCAGTAAGGAGTACCAAAAACTGAGCAAAAAATAGGAGAGAGAACAGGGGAAGGCAGCGGAGGAGTAGTGTGTTCGGGGCCCCTGGCGAAAGGCTGTCGGGACTGTAGAGTATCCCTCCAACCACCGGCCAAAATTGGCGCTCTTTTTATCGGCCTAGCCTTCCGAGGCAGCTTTGCCGTCCTTATTTACAACATTACTGTTTGCTCAAATAAATGCGCTATCAATGTCGTACTTCACGGGACAATAGTAGAAGTGGAGGAGAGCTTAGTGACATGACAAGTAGCTCTGGCAGTTTACAGTCAAAAAATTTAATTGGCTGATTAATTTTGATAGTTAAACAATAACTTTTCAAAGAAAGGGTGACAGCTGCTCCTTCACACCCGTTTAGAAACTAAGTGCTACAAACCTGTGTTCAGTTCTGCTTCTAGCGAAGTGCAGAAACACTCGAGGCAATACAGACCCAACTACTTATCTCACAAACTAGACTGAACAAATATAAACGTAAGTTTGTAGCGTTTCTGGATGTAGATAATTTTTTTTACTATGTTGACTGGAATACATTCTTATAAATTTAGGAGGAAGCAGTGATGAAATACATCTTATACAGAAGCCAGTCGCAGTTGCAAGAATCGATTAACATGAAAGGGAAACAGTCGTTGGGAAGTGAGTGACACAGCTGCAGTCTGTCCCTAAGCTACACAGTCTACACTGTACATTGAGCAACAGTTAAGGATTCCGGGAGAAAACTGGAAATGGAACTTAAGTTCAGGAAGAAGAAAAAAAAAACTTTGCCGACGACTTCGTAATTCTGTTAGAGACGGCAAAGGACCTGTAACAGCAGTTCACCGGAATCGATAGTGTCTTCAAATTAAGTTATAGTTGAATATCAACAAAAGTAAAACAAGGGTAATGGACTGTAGACGAATTAAATCTGGCGATTCTGTATGAATTACAAGGAGTGTTGAGTAAGTAATGTAACACTTTTTTGCGCCAATTTCTGTTGTAAAAATGCGGAATTTTATGGGGGACACCGTGGAACATTCCCACTTCAGCCCTTTAGGTTTATTAAGTTCCTATAGGTGGCGGCGCTATACGTTCCCTCCGAGTGGCGTCTGTAACGGCAGTGCGTACCAAGTAGAAAGCTGTCATTTTCTTTTATTGGAAAACCAGAGCATCACAGATATTTATAGTTACTTGCAGAATGTTTATAGAGACCTGACACTGTGCAAAAGCGTGGTGAGTCATTGGGCGAGGTGTATGTCATCGTACCAACAAGATCACGCAAACCTGTCCGATGACGTGTGAACACTCTCATTCGAGGGGACTGATGGTTCACAATCAAACACCTCGCTGCTCAACTGGACGTCACTGTTGATAGTGCTGACATACTCATCCACCAGTTGGGTTACTCAGGGGCATGCGTCAGGTGGGTTCCTCGCCATCTAACAGAGGCCATTAAGAACAACGAAGGAACATCTGTCGGGAATTGCTTGCGCATTAGGAGACTGATCGTGACAATTTTTTGTCTAAAATAGTCACAGGCAATGAAACATGGGTTCATCACTTCAAACTGGAAAAAAACGTCAAACTTGGAGTGTCACCACTCCAATTCTCCTCAGAATAAAGAGTTCGAAGCCGCACCCTGAACCGGTAAAGTCATGCCAAAGATCTTCTGAGACTCTGAAGGGCTTATTCTGTTTGATGTCCTCCCTCGTAGACCAACGATGAATTCTGACGTGGACTGTTCTATCCTCAAGAAACTGGAGAAACGACTTCAGCGCATTCGTCGCTAGAAAAATTCAAACGAACTTCTTCTCCGTAAAAATGCAGACCTCAGACAACTCTCCTTCACCCACCCTATAGACCGGATCTCGCATCTTCCGACTTCCATCTGTTTTCCCAATGAAGGATGCACTCCGCGGGAACCAGTACATGGTTGCTGGGGGAGTTATTGATGCAGGAAGATGTTGGTTCCATCGTCAACCATTAGAGGTGTACCATGCGGGTATACAGTCCCTCCCAGTAAATGGCTTAAAGGAGTCACATTGAACGGAGATTACGTTGAAAAAAATAGAATTTTGCAGCTAAAGGAGTGTGGAATAATATGGTGTGTTGAAATCCTGAATAAAACCAACCTGTTTTCAGAAAAAAAAGTGTTGCATTACTCGTAGATTATGAAATTAAACGGTAAAACAGTGGACGAGTTTTCCTGTATGGGCAGAAAAATAATTAACGATGACTGAATTGGAGAATATATAAAACAGAGTAGCAAGAAAAGTATTTCTGAAAAAGAATAACTGTTCTTAACATCTATTATAAATTTAAATGTTAGGAAGTTATTTCTGGTGGTATTTGTCTAAAGAATAATCTTCTAGTAAACATGGACGGTAATCCGATGAGACAAGAAGAGAATAGAAGATTCATAAATGTGGTATTACAGTTGATGATTAGACTGTTAAACCGAATAACTAATGAGGAAGTACTGAATCAAAATGGGAAAAAATAAATTTATGGTACAATGAGACTTAAAGAAGAGATTCGTTGATAGCAAAAGTTCTGAGACATCAGTTTGGTAATGGAGGAAGACCAACCTCTAATACAGTAATCTGCTTCAAATGGATGTGCATTGTAGTAGTTATGCGGATTGGAGAGCCCCGTACACAAGATTGACTAGCATGGAGAGCTGACCGAACGAGTCTTCGGACTCAAGACGACGACAGCAGTAACATCGCGGGCACGTCACGCGGTAACAAAAGTCTGTAAGCAGAGCAGACACGGACGGGGATCAATCTAGCGAAGATACGAGCTGCAGATGGGTGAGTCCATTGAGATAACTGACTTTGACAAAGGGCAGATTATTATTACGCAGAGTCTGTGACCGAATATCTTGAAACGGCGAAACCGGTCGAATGTTCACGTGCTGCTGTCGTGAACATTCACGGAAAGAGGTAGAATGATAGTGAACCTAGCATAAGGCGCAAATGGTTGCACAGCCACGACTCTTCACACACCGTAGGGTTCGGAGGCTTGTCTGCTCTGTGAAATAGGGTAGATGGTGATTTGTGGCACCTCAGCCGAAACAGCACACTGTTGATGTACGCACAAGTGTTTCGGAATATACCTTTCATAACATATTGTTGAACATGGAAAATGGTTCAAATGGCTCTGAGCACTATGGGACTTAACATCTGTGGTCATCAGTCCCCTAGAATTTAGAACTACTTAAACCTACCTAACCTTAGGACATCACACACATCCATGCCCGAGGCAGGATTCGAACCTGCAACCGTAGCGGTCACGCGGTTCCAGACTGAAGCGCCTAGAACCGTACGGCCACACCAGCCGGCGTTTAACATGGAGCTCCGCATCAGACCACCCCTACATGTTCACCAAACCATAGGAAACGTGTCAGCTCTTCGGGTGACTCACATTTTTGCTACACTAGGTCGATGCTCGTCTCCATAAGCGCCGTCATCGAGGTGAATGTGACTCTAAACGTGCAGCGTGCCACGGAAGTAGGCTGGTGGGAGCGACATCATGCCATGGGAGACATTCTCCTGCGCTTGCATGGAACATGTGGTAATAATCAAAGACACGACAACAGCTGCGAACCTCCTGCGGCTCTTCATACTTGACGTCTTCCCCTGCCAGCGATATCATTTTTCAGCAGTATAGCTGTCCGTGTCTCGCAGATAGAACAGTGCTACAGTGGTTTGAGGAACATTGTAATGAATTCGCATTGATGTCTCGGCAACCAAATATGCCTGATGTAAATCCTATGGATCCCATTTGCATTGCTATCGGGTGCCATCACCGCGTACGCAAATCAGCGACCCCTTTTTTAAGCCAATTACATGACCTGTGCGTCGGCATCTAGTGCCACATACCTCCACAAACCTTTCAAAAACTTTGGGATCCCTGATACGCAGAATCACTGATGAATGTCGTTCCGGAGACGAACAACAAGCTATTAAGCAGATGGAGTGTATACGCACTGAAAATAACTAATTGTTTGGATGTTTTAGGATTTCCGTGACATTCTACTCCCAACTGCAACAATAATCAAGCTGAAATACTATGACCTTAACGCTGTCAACCTTTACTATTTCTATTCGCACAGATTTCATGCATATGCTTTATAGAAACATCTCATAGTGCGTCATTCCAAAGCAAGATATGTATCACATCTTTTAAGTTCTGGGATGATGTTTTAAAACTAAAAAGAGAGAAGTAAGACGGATCTAAAGTCGTGTTTCCAGAAGCATCAAAAACATTCAAAATATCTGAACGCAATAGATGAATCTGGAATATGCCAGTCTTTGATTCTTCGCTGAGTCTCGCTGCATTGGGGGGCCACAGTTTAGGCCTTGGATATCTTAAACCTATCCATACGCCTGACCATAACTCCACTGCTTGCCCTGAAAGCAAAGAAAATGGGAAAGTGGGAGGGGGAGATCTACCTGGCATCTCAGCGCCAACACGCGCGACCAGGAAGTTTGTTTTTCTCCTCCTGGTGTTTAATGTTCTTTTCATACCAGAGGCTTTACGGCGCCCTGAACCTGTCTGACGACTAGTGCGTGGCAATTATGTCCATGTGGCTACAAACGTCTGAAGTTTCTGACTCTTACAGCTCGTAATTTTTGTATGTTTTCTACTGACGTGTCGGAGTACGAATTTAAAAGTAACACCGCTGTCACACTAAATAAAATGCGCGGTATACATGAATGTGAGGCAATGCATCGGAGTTAGTGCAATAGCTCCCGGATAGCGAAACATAATGACTGCTACTCATTCAGGGAGTCAACAGGAATATTTGAAACTGATAGCACGGAGCATCCGTCGCTGTCTTCTCTTGCAGTCTTAGGCGTAGGCCACATTAACTTTTACATATTAGTCGAGAAATAAAGTAGCTTCCAGTCACCTTTAAATTATGTATGTGCAGGGGAATCTCATCGACGTTATGTCGTCTTATGATGCAGTCACATAGTACCTTGCATGTATTAGAATATATTCTGAATTACAAAATTATTAAGGCTTTCGTGGCCACTTGTTGACAAACTACCTATTGGCCTCTGTGTCAGTTTCTTCAGCCTACGTTTGTTTGATGATTTTTCTGACGTTTCGCCAGCGCAAGTGGTTGGAATTGTCAGCGCTTCAGCCTCTATTGTGGAGGGTGAAGATTCGACAATGCCAGCCATTGCTGGAGGCTGAAGCTTTGACAATCCCAGCCACTCGTGCTGGTGGAATGTCAGACAAATCACCAAACAAACGTCGTCCGAGGAACCCGAGACAGAGGCCAACATACAGTTTGTCATATTCTGAGTTCTTTATACACTCCTGGAAATTGAAATAAGAACACCGTGAATTCATTGTCCCAGGAAGGGGAAACTTTATTGACACATTCCTGGGGTCAGATACATCACATGATCACACTGACAGAACCACAGGCACATAGACAAAGGCAACAGAGCATGCACAATGTCGGCACTAGTACAGTGTATATCCACCTTTCGCAGCAATGCAGGCTGCTGTTCTCCCATGGAGACGATCGTAGAGATGCTGGATGTAGTCCTGTGGAACGGCTTGCCATGCCATTTCCACCTGGCGCCTCAGTTGGACCAGCGTTCGTGCTGGACGTGCAGACCGCGTGAGACGACGCTTCATCCAGTCCCAAACATGCTCAATGGGGGACAGATCCGGAGATCTTGCTGGCCAGGGTAGTTGACTTACACCTTCTAGAGCACGTTGGATGGCACGGGATACATGCGGACGTGCATTGTCCTGTTGGAACAGCAAGTTCCCTTGCCGGTCTAGGAATGGTAGAACGATGGGTTCGATGACGGTTTGGATGTACCATGCACTATTCAGTGTCCCCTCGACGATCACCAGTGGTGTACGGCCAGTGTAGGAGATCGCTCCCCACACCATGACGCCGGGTGCTGGCCCTGTGTGCCTCGGTCGTATGCAGTCCTGATTGTGGCGCTCACCTGCACGGCGCCAAACACGCATACGACCATCATTGGCACCAAGGCAGAAGCGACTCTCATCGCTGAAGACGACACGTCTCCATTCGTCCCTCCATTCACGCCTGTCGCGACACCACTGGAGGCGGGCTGCACGATGTTGGGGCGTGAGCGGAAGACGGCCTAACGGTGTGCGGGACCGTAGCCCAGCTTCATGAAGACGGTTGCGAATGGTCCTCGCCGATACCCCAGGAGCATCAGTGTCCCTAATTTGCTGGGAAGTGGCGGTGCGGTCCCCTACGGCACTGCGTAGGATCCTACGGTCTTGGCGTGCATCCGTGCGTCGCTGCGGTCCGGTCCCAGGTCGACGGGCACGTGCACCTTCCGCCGACCACTGGCGACAACATCGATGTACTGTGGAGACCTCACGCCCCACGTGTTGAGCAATTCGGCGGTACGTCCACCCGACCTCCCGCATGCCCACTATACGCCCTCGCTCAAAGTCCGTCAACTGCACATACGGTTCACGTCCACGCTGTCGCGGCATGCTACCAGTGTTAAAGACTGCGATGGAGCTCCGTATGCCACGGCAAACTGGCTGACACTGACGGCGGCGGTGCACAAATGCTGCGCAGCTAGCGCCATTCGACGGCCAACACCGCGGTTCCTGGTGTGTCCGCTGTGCCGTGCGTGTGATCATTGCTTGTACAGCCCTCTCGCAGTGTCCAGAGCAAGTATGGTGGGTCTGACACACTGGTGTCAATGTGTTCTTTTTTCCATTTCCAGGAATGTATTATGAGACCAACTTATTGTAATCAGATATTTGTCAAAATAATCGAGTCCTCTAGAACAAGCAGTAGAACAATCTACTGTTGCTATGATGTAAAGTCTTTATATTACACAGACAGAAATGGTAAGTGGTGGACCATGAACACCTTGACAAAGCTAATAGTGTGACTGTAGTATATCCGTGCCTCTGTAATGAGATTGTCCGCCTCTGTAGCAGAGAGGTTAACAAAACAGGCTCTCGTACGGGAGAGCTGGATTCGATATCTGGTTCTTCCAAGGACTTTTCCTTGCTAGGAGGACTAGACTGAGTACAGTCAGCCTCGCGATGCCACATCAGGGATGACCTGACTGAGAGTCAGCGGTTCCAGTAACGCAACGTCAACAACGGCCGGGAGTATATTGCGCTGACGCATCCGATAATGCTGATGATGTCACGGCGATCGGTCGATTATCGCGTGGTTTCGGGGTCTGATCACCGGTTTTCGATTTTCCTTTTTTTGTGATATGTTTATTAAAATTTTATCCTTATGTGAGTTTATTTGCAATGTTTTCACAACAGAAAGAAGCCGTTCCTACACATGTATGGTGTGCGTATATGATGTCTGTTGGGTGTTTCTATCGTTACTGGAACTTTTCAGGTGGGAATCACAACACAGCTGAGAACGGATTACTGGATGCTGGATTGTGATCTCGGGTTGCCATGCGTCTTCTACCGTTCACACCACACCACAGGCAACAGAGATCTGCATCATGTAGAGTCAGAGATCATCGAATAATTAGCGAAAGTATAACGTTCTATGAGACGGGGCGTGAAAGTCAGATGCCTGAAGGTGGTAGGGAAGCTAGAAAATCTGAAAAGAGAAATGCAAAGGCTCAATCTAGATGTAGCAGGAATCAGTGAAGTGAAATGGAAAGAAGACAAGGCTTTCTGGTCATATGAGTATAGGGTACTATCAACAGCAGGAGAAAATTGTATAACGTAAGTAGGATTCGTTATGAATAGGAAAGTAGGGCAGAGAGTGTGTTACAGTGAACAGTTGAGCGATACGGTTGTTCTTATCAGAATAGACAGCAAACCAACACTGACAACGATAGTTCAGGTATACATCCCGACGTCGCAAGCTGCAGATGAAGAGATAGAGAAAGTATGTGAAGAGATTGAAAGGGTAATACAGTAAGTAAAGAGAGATGAAACTCTAATAGTCATGAGGGAATGGAGTGCAGCTGTAGGGGAAGGAGCAGAATAAATGGCTGCAGGAGAATATGAGATTGGGACAAAGAAAGAGAGAGGAGAAAGACTAATTGAGTACTGTAATAAATTTGAGCTAGTAATAGCGAATACTCTGATCACTAAGCACAAGAGGATGAGGTTTACTTGGAAAAGGTCGGGTGATGCGAGAAGTTTTAAGATAGATTACGTCATGGTCAGACAGAGATTCCGAAATCAGATACTGGATTGTAAGGCATACAGGAGCAGATATAGACTCAGATCACAATGTAGCAGTGATAAAAGAGTAGTCTGAAATTTAAGAGATTAGTCAGGAAGAACCAATATGCAAAGAAGTTGGATACGGAAGTACTAAGGAATGACGAGATACGCTTGAAGTTCTCTGAGTCTATAGATACAGCTATAAGGAATAGCTCAGTGGGCAGTACAGTTCAAGAGGAATGGATATCTCTAAAAAGGACAATCACAGAAGTTGGACAAAAAACATAGGTACATAGAAGGTAATTGCGAAGAAACCATGGGAAACAGAAAAAATACTTCAGCTGAACGATGAAGGAAGTACAAAAATGTTCAGAGAAATTCAGGAATACATGAATACAAGTCGCTGAGGAATGATATAAACAGAAAGTGCAGAGAAGCTAAGACGAAATGGCTACACGAAAAATATAGGAAAGTCAAAACAATCTTCGGGGAAATTCAAAGCAAACATTGAGAGTGAAACGGTAATTTCACTATTGAATGCAGAGGAGAGAGCGGATAGGTGGAAAGAGTACATTGAACACCTCTATCAAGGGGAAAATATGTCTGATGTGATAGAAGAAACAGGAGTCGATTCAGAAGAGATGGGAGATCTATTACAATTTGAAAGACCTTTGGAGGTCTGACGTCAAATATGGCAGAAACCATAGACAACATTCCATCAGAAACTTTAAAATCATTTGGGGAAGTGTCAACTAAATGACTATTCACGTTGGTGTATAGAATATATGATTCTAGCGACATACCATCTGACTTTCGCAAAAATACCCTTCACACAATTCCGAAGACGACAAGAGCTGACAAGTGCGAGAATTACCGCACAATCAGCTTAACAGCTCATACACCCAAGGTGCTGACAAGAATAATATAGAGAAGAATGGAAAAGAAAATTAAGGATTTGTTAGATGACGATCAGTTCGGGTTTAGGAAAGGTGAAGGCACCAGAGAAGCAATTCTGACATTGCGGTTGATAATGGAAGCAAGACTAAAGAAAAATCAAGACAAGTTCATAGGATTTGTCGACCTGGCCAAAGCAATCTATACTGTAAAATAGTGCCAGGTGTTCGAAATCCTGAGAAAAACAGGGGTTAGGTATAGGAAGAGACGGATGATATACAATATGTACAAAAGCCAAGATGGAATAATAAGACTTGGCGACCAAGAACGAAGTGCTGGGATTAAAAAGAGTCTAAGGCAGGGACGCATCTTTCACCCCTACTGTGCAATCTGTATATCGAAGAAGCGATGGTGGAAATGAAAGAAAGGTTCAGGACTGGGATTAAAATTCAAGGTGAAAGAATATCAATGATAAGATTCGCTGATGACATTGTTGTCCTGACTGAAAGTGAGGAAGAATAACAAATGATGCCGGCCGGTGTGGCCGAGCGGTTCTAGGCGCTTCAGTCTGGAACCACGGGACCACTACGGTCGCTGGTTCAAATCCTACCTCGGGCATGGATGTGTGTGATATCCTTAGGTTAGTTAGGTTTAAGTAGTTCTAAGTTCTAGAGGACTGATGACCACAGCAGTTAAGTCCCATAGTGCTCAGAGCCATTTGATTCGAATAGATGGTGGATGGAGTAAGAAGGACAGCAAAAGCAGACTAGCACAGGCAAAAAGGACGTTTCTGCCAAAGAGAAGTCTACTAGTATCAAACACAGGCCTTAATTTCAGGAAGAAATTTCTGAGAATGTAGTTTGGAGCACAGCATTGTATGGCAGTGAAACATGCACTGCGGGAAACCCGAAACAGAAGAGAATCGTGGCATTTGGGATGTGGTGCTACAGACGACTATTGAAAATTAGGTGGACTGATAAGGTAAGGAATGAGGAGGTTCTGCGCAGAATCGGAGAGGAAAGGAATATGTGGAAAACACAGAGAAGGAGAAGGGACAGGATGATAGGACATCCGTTAAGACATCAGGGACTGATTTCCATCGCTCCAGAAGGAACTGTAAAGGTCGAGAACTGTGGAGGAAGACAGATATTGGAATGTATCCAACGATTAATTGAAGACGTAGGTTGAAAGTGCTACTGTGAGATAAAGAGGTGGGCACAGGAGAGGAATTCTTGGAGGGCTGCATCGAATCAGTCAAAAGACTGATGACTCAAAAAAAGAAAAAGAGTCAAAGTCAGCTAGCACATTGAGTCTAGCTACGTGATGTTCCACGGTGAGTCTCGCTTCTGTAGTGGATGTCAGATCGATACCAGCGTGTCTGCAGAAATCCTGGTGAAATGTCACAATAAAAAGCAACTCTCAAGACCCATATTCCACAACTCCTCCAACCATGGCGCAGGGAGCTGTTGGACATGGCAGCATGACTGATATAATTCTTGAAGGGAGTCTAAATGTATTCCACTATGTGGGAAGAATGCCATACTGTACTGTCATTTCCTTTTTTACCATCGTACCAAAGGGCACCTCCATCTACACGGCCACCCTGAAATTCACACTTAAGTCCTGCCAGAGGGTTCATCGAACAACCTTCAGACTATTTTTCTACGTTCCGCTTTCTAACAGCTCGTGGGAGAAATGAACGTACGAGCAACGATTTCTCTTATTTTATTAAGATGATCATTCCTCCTCCTCCAGAGGAGAAGGATGGTGACTAATTTTGCGACAACGGCTCATCGCGACGAAAAACGCCTTTGTTTTAATGACTACCGCCCCAATTCGCTTGTCAAAGCCGTGACACTCTCTCCCCCGTTTCGAAATAATACAAAACAACCTGCTCTGCTTTGGGATATCTCTGTGTCCTTCGTCAATGCTATGTGATAGGAACCCTATACCCCTTAGTAATAATACTCTAGCAGAGGACGGATTGTGTAGTGGACGCAGTCTCTGTATTAGACCCCTTGCATCTTCTACTGCTAGTGTTCTGCCAATTAAATGCAGTTTTTGTTTGCCTTTTCCACAACATTATCTATGTGACTATTTCAATATAAGTGGTTCGTAATTGTAATTCCCAAGTATTTATTTGAATTGACGGACTTTAGATTTGTTTGATTTATCATGTAACCGAAATTTAACGGATTTCTTTTAGTACTCATGTGGATGATCTCACACTTTTCATCATTTAAAGTTAATTGCCACTTTTCGCACAATACAGGTACCTTCTCAAACTCATTTTGTTATTGGTTTCGATTATCTTTTACCTTTACAAGAATTACAGCATCGTATGCAAACAATCTAAGCCGGCCGCTCAGATTCACTATTAAATCGTTTATGTAGATCAGGAACAGCAGAGGGCCTGTAACACATCCTTGGGAAACGTCAGATATTGCTTCTGTTTTGTTCGACGACTTCCGTCTGTTACTGCGTAGTGAGACCTTTTTGACAGGACATTACGAATACAGTGGCACAAACGAGACGATAATCCATAGGCACGGAGGCTAACCAAAGACCTCGTTTTCTCGGCAAGACACTTAGAAAATGTAACGTATTTACTAAGGAGACTGCCTACAGTACGCATGTACATCCTCTCTTAGAATACTGCTGCTCTGTGTAAGATCCTTACCAGATAGAGCTGACGGAGTACATCGAAAAAGTTCAAAGAAGGGCAGCACGTTTCGAATCATCTCGAAATGTGAGAGAGAGTATCACTGAAATGATACAGGATTTGGAATGGACGTCATTAAAAGAAAGGCGTTTTTCGTTGCGACGGAATCTTCTCGCGAAATTCCAATCACCACCTTTCTCCTCCGAATGCAAAAATATAAAAGGCCACTGGACGTCAGATTTCAAAATTTTCACGTCTCTGGATAAACCATCGCTGGAGGCACCATGCAAGACGATCATCAATCTCACTTACATGGAGCTGTCTCATGAGGCGGTTTCGGTTCTGGAGGAGGGACTCAACTTTGCTCCCACCCCTAGATTCACGCCGGTCGCGGACATCGTCAGTGCAGTGGAACATGTTGCAGCGCGATTACCACCTGAAGCAGCAGAAGAAGTGCGTCGGGAAACCTGCCGGGCTCTGACCAGAACTAAACCTACAAAGACTAACATTACCAGTAGAGAGAGGGCGGCCATTCGAGGCCTAAGAGAGTGCTCTGAGATTGTTATCTTACCTGCTGACAAAGGCAATGCCACATTCTTTCCCGTAAGGACTACATTGAGAAGATGCAGCACCTGGTAGATAACGACTCCTATAGGAAGCAACGCTGACCCCACGGATAAGGTGGAGAACAAGACCAGTGCTCTACTCAAGGACGCGGATCTACCAGAGGGGGACGCCAAGAAATTGTCACCTCAAGGACCTGTACCACCAAGACTATGGACTCCCTAAGGCCCACAAAGAGTGGGTACCTATGCGCCCGATTGTCAGCAACATTAGGGCACCCACTTACTTGCTTGCAAAATATCTGGCTGAATTACTTAGCCCCTATGTAGGTAAATACCCTCGCCATATCCGTAATTCCGTGGATTTCGTGAAACGTCTCGACAACTTCAGACTGAAAGACACTGATATCCTAGTGAGCTTCGACGTGGTTTCACTATTCACCAGGGTGCCTCTACGAGAGTCAGTCGAGCTTATCGTGCAGAAATTTGACGAGAAGACCACCGAACTCTTTAGGCATGTCTTGACCTCAGCGTATTTTCTGTTTAATGGGGAATAGTAAGAGCAAACGAATGGAGTCGCAATGGGCAGCCCACTCTCGTCGGTGGTCGCGAATTTGTACATGGAGTACTTCGAGGAGGAAGCCTTGGCGTCATCCAATTGGAAACCTACTTGTTTCTTCCGTTATGTCGATGACACGTTCGTTATCTGCCCCCATGGTAGGGACAAGCTCCTGGATTTCCTGACACACCTAAACTCCATACATCCAAACATCAAATTCACTATGGAGACCGAAGCAGAAGGAAGATTACCATTCCTGGACGTCATGGTCAAGAGAAGAGCTGATGGTAACTTGAGCCACGGTGTGTACAGGAAGAAAACGCACACTGACCTGTACCTGCAAGCAGACAGCTGCCACCACCCTTCTCAGAGGAATGGAGTACTAAAAACACTAACACACAGGGCGCGCAGCATCTCAGACGCAGAGAATCTGCCCCAGGAACTGGAACACCTCAAAACCGTGTCCCGAAAAAACGGGTACTCGGAATATCAGATTAGACGCGCTCTCCGTCCCACCACCACAGCACAACCTGTGGAGACGGATGAAGTCGCCGAAGAAGAGGTAGCCACTGCCTTTATTCCGTACAATGACGCACTATCGGGGAAAATCGGCCGTATATTAAAGAAACACCGAGCTAAAACCGTCTTTTGCCCTCCTAATAAAACACGGGCATTACTCGGAAGTGTGAAAGATGACCTCGGTTTGAAGAAGGCCGGCATATACCAAATTCCCGGTGAGTGTGGGAAGACATATATCGGACAAACAGTACGCACCATCGAAGATCGTTGCCGAGAACATCAAAGGCACACTCGGCTGAAATATCCAAATAAGTCGGTGGTAGCAGAGCACTGTTTGTCCGAGAAACACGAGATGGATTATGAGCGTACCAAGATCCTGGCTCAGACTTCTAAATATTGGGACAGCGTTATAAGGGAGGCTATCGAAATTCGCACAATCTTATCATTCGAGACTGCGGATACAATCTCAGCAAGGCTTGGGACCCGGCATTGAATGTAATTAAGAAGACTCTCAACAATAAGTATGAACTGGCGACCAGGGCGGACGTAGCAAGCACATCGACACTACGACAGATTCCGACGCCCACGTCTTCGCGACCGCCGGCGCGAAGGCGTGGACGGCGAAGAGCGGCCCGCGGGGGGGAGGGGATTTAAATCGGGCGCCAGCCCTCAGGAGCTCAGTTCGTCAGCGCATCTGACGATGGCGACATGTCTGATCGCCGAAACATTGTGCCTGTTGGACACTATGAACCGGCAGTATACCCGTGGACTGTTCGAGCAACAAATACGCCGGGAGAAACTGAAGAATCACAATTGTGAAGGTGATTCGATGACTCCTCTGCCCCGTTGTGGCCGAGCTGCTCTAGGAGCTTCAGTCTGGAACCGCGCGACCGCTACGGTCGCAGGTTCGAATCCTGCCTCGCGCATGGATGTGTGTGATGTCCTTAGGTTAGTTAGGTTTAAGTAGTTCTAAATTCTAGGGGACTGATGACCTCAGATGTTAAGTCGCATAGTGCTCAGAGCCATTTTTGAATCATCTGCCAGGCACTTGACTGTGATTTGCAGAGTATCCATGTAGATGTAGATATAGATGTACCTCCAAGCTGCTCGTGTTGGTATCTATACTTGATTCGAATTCCAGAATATTTAATTCGTCTTCTTTAGCTGCACTTAATTGGTAATATGAACATTGGTATCGTGCAGTGAAGGTGTTGATTGTGTCTTGCCGCTGGTGTACTTTACATATGACAAGAGTATCTTTGGGTTCTCTGACATCTTCCTACGTTGCAGTTCACACCTCAAAAGCTATGAGGAATGTACAACTTGACTGGCCCGCCGGTTCTGTCACTTGTCACCCGTGGACAATATGTGGAATGCGATGGAGAGGCGTAAGCTATCATACCAGCCCTTAGCCAGCAATCGTCATGAACAGACGCATATCTGTTCCAGGCATTTGAAGGAATATGACATTCGGATACAGTCTGTCTTTATGCCACAATGAACACAAATATGTATTTATGCTTGTGGGAGGCACCATACTGACTTTGATGATACGGACATCAGTTTCCAATTAAATTAAAGTCATTTATTACCGAAACCTGGTGGAACCACCACAATAAATATCACACTGGTGCTTCATGGTCTAACACTATCCATATGATAAAATGATGTGTCGTTCCGTCTTGATTCCTTTCCCAAACTAGTTCAGCGACCGTATCGCTGTCACCAGTGAGTTTTTATTTTATTCAAAAACATGCAAAATTAGCACCTTTGTAAAACATTACAAGACGTTATTACTTGTGTACTGTTTGGTTCTAGATACTGTACTGTGTAAATATTGCTACCAGTGTATGATTTTGTACCCTACTTTTTTCACAATGTTGTTGATTGGCTGGGTCAAATGGCTCTGAGCACTATGGGACTCAACTGCTGTGGTCATAAGTCCCCTAGAACTTAGAACTACTTAAACCTAACTAACCTAAGGACAGCACACAACACCCAGCCATCACGAGGCAGAGAAAATCCCTGACCCCGCCGGGAATCGAACCCGGGAACCCGGGCGGGGGAAGCGAGAACGCTACCGCACGACCACGAGATGCGGGCATTGTTGATTGAGTAATTCAGCAATGCAGGAATATACCAACTCACATGCAACTCCTTCCAATCCCAACGCATGGGACAAAGAAGCAGAAATATACGAACAAGGTACGCAGATCACATTGGAGCTCTTAAGAGTAACTGCACACATTCTACTTTCTCAGAACACTTGATAAATAAGTACCACCAGGCCACAAATATCGAAACTCATCTACACATCTTGAAACATTGCAACAATTTACATCGAAAACTACCAATAGAAGAAATTGTTACATAAAAATGATACAGAGGAAGACAAAAACGTAATAAATAAAAACATAACCTTTTTCTAAGAACCTGTTTACGGCTTTAAGAATACTGAGACAGAACAGAAGTAAAACACACACACACATCACACACACATGCGCGCGCACGCATAAGAGTGCGCACGTTCACTCCACCACATGCAGGGCCACAGAGAAGGAACAGAAGTTGTTAACGCAGAGTGGCCGCGCGGTTAGAGGCTCCATGTCACTGACTGCGCGGTCCCTCCCGCCGAAGGTTAGATTCTTCCCTCGGGCATGGGTGTGTGTGATGTTATTAGCTTAGGTTAGTTTAAGTAGTATGTAAGTCTAGGGACCGATGACCTCTGAAGTTTAGTCCCTTAAGAACTCACACACATTTGAACATTTGAAGAGGTTGTTAGAACTCCCGCCACAGTTTTCAAAACGTTCTCGTGATTTGTGATACAATTCGCGACATACGAGGGATGAAATATGGCGTTATCCTTTGGATTATTGCCAGGTAGTACCTAGTGCCCGCCATAACTGAATCCACTTCACTACCGTAATTCACAACAGTATTTCACTAAGTTGACATTTTCATATTTGTTAATAACAGTCACTCAGATCGTTGCAAGTGACATGCTGTATGCCAAGAAAGGGCAACAAACATATAAAATATTCAATAAACGGCAACAAACATAGAAACCACGCATGACTCAAAAAAAGTATTATAAAATTATTCACACAATACAGCATCTGGAAACAAACAGTACGGAAGTAATGACATTTTGTAATCTTTTATAAACGGTGCTAATTTGACATGTTTTAGAGTAAGGAAAAAGCCAGTTATGGTGGCAGCATGGTCGCTGATAGTAGTTTGGAGAAGAAATTAAACAGAAGTGTTTTGCGTCAAGGCAGATGCTCGAACCTTTATTGTTTTTATGGAAACATGGATCAACAGAAAAGTTTTCAAGTTACAATGATTTTTACTTTCCACATGTGTCACAAATTTCGCTAAATTTTGAATTTATACGTTTTCCTTAGTACTTTAAACTAGACACGTGCTCGTCGATTCTTCACATTGCACTGTTTGAAATCTGACAGAAAAAAATAAAAACACCTCGAACACGGAAACATAATATGTGGTGGTAAGTTCCTGTGGGACCAAACTGCTGAGGTGATCGGTCCCTATGGTTACACGCTACTTAATCTAACTTAAACTAACTTACGCTAAGGGCAACCGCCCTAGACCACGCGGCTACCCCGCGCAGACATGGTATGTCCACTGAATCAGTGAGTAGAGGAACATGCGGAAGACATTGAAAAGAAGGAGGGAGAGGATTACAGGACATGTGTTAAGGCATCTAGGAATAACTTCGATGGAACTTGAGAGACCCTTGGAGCACGCGTTGGCGAAAGGCAGCCCGCTAGTTGGATCCGGTCCGCGATTGGTTTCTATCCGGCTTGCGGAAGCAGTTCGAGGTGCTGCAGATTTTTTTGAGGCAGCTATTGTAAGACGTCGAAAGTAGAGAAACAACGTTGATGACCCGTTGATAAATGTAAACATCTGAAGATAAAATGAATGTACTCTCAAGAACGGGTGTTTTGAGATAAAATTTGTTTTCGTGTTGTGTCGGTAAATGGGTGCCATTCATATTGGTGTGTTACCCCATAACGTTAACATAACGGACTTTATAGTTTGCCTTCATATGCCAGGAGGGCTGTTGTGTCACGTGACTAAACGCCCCGCGACCAAAAATATGTGAATCAGGCCCGCACATTACTAAAAGTCGATCATGCCTGCTGTAGAGGTGTATGATTTGTACCAGGCTGCCGTGTGGTTCTCCATAAGTGACGTAAGTCATCCCAGTATATGTGCCGGTTATATGGAATCAAAACACTAAGATAGATCGACGTCGAGTCGTGACATAATGGCGAAAAAGAGCTGCCGTGGTTGGTGATTTCCGTTCCACACCTAGTTTAGCTGGAAAGAAGTGCCGTATGTATGAAAACGACAGTGTACTTACAGGATGTGCATCCGTTCGTTTTAGTTTTCGAAGTTGTTATATATCCCAGTTTCTTTTTTCACCTACAGGTTTTACCTGTAGGAGAAGAAAGAAACTGGGATATATAACAAGTAAGATGCCTCTCTGACATGAACACGCTGACGCAGGAGAGGAATTCGCGGTCGGTGCACTATCCGTAAAGCCATCAAGAACAGTACTTCGAAAACTAAAACGAACGGATGCACATCCAGTAAGTGCACTGCCGTTTTCATACATACGGCACTTCTTTCCAGCTAAACTAGGTGTGGAACGGAAACCTCCAACCACGGCAGCTCTTTTTCGCCATTATGTCACGACTCGACGTCGATCTGCCTTAGAGTGTTAATTCCATACAACCGGCACATATACTGCGAGGGCTCACACCACCTATGGAGAACCACACGGCAGCCTGATACAAATCATATACCATCGACGGCCCTCAAAAATGACCAGTGTGCTCATTTAAGGGGTATGAATAATATTGTTTCCTCTTAGCTTATTAAAACTCCTGTTGTCGCTCGGTCGGGAAATACTGTAGTTCTAACAGCTTTGTTTGCAGCGCTACAGCCGGCCGGAGTGGCCGAGCGGTTCTAGTCGCTGGAACCGCGAGACCGCTACGGTCGCAGGTTCGAATCCTGCCTCGGGCATGGATGTGTGTGATGTCTGTAGGTTAGTTAGGTTTAAGTAGCTCTAAGTTCTAGGGGACTGATGATCTCAGATGTTAAGTCCCATAATGCTCAGAGCCATTTGAACCATTTTTGCAGCGCTACAGTAGGGGAGACTGCTGTACCTAGATGATAGTGTTCCTAGGAACACACAAAACCTTTTATTCTCTACTTCAGACTAGTGACCTGATTTTAGAATCGCATGAAGGACCGCCGTAAGCAGTCCCCACCTTTTTCTACTGTTTTTCTTGTTGTTAGACACGTGATTGTGTTCTGCGCAACATCTGTAAATAGTTCGCATTCTAGCCATTTAAATGCTGCACAATACATCAAATCTATCTGTTAATTCCTCAAATACAGAATTTTGTGGTGAGCAAAATGAGATGCACTTTTAGAACTGTGTATGTAAGATGTGAACAATTAAGCCATATTTGTCGGTAGTGCGCCATCGTGCACAGTGAAACGGACGAAGAACTAGTACCATGGAACATGTGATACTTGCAAATGAACTAAGATTAGTTAATGTCGAAACAATGTTACCTCTTTTAAAACGGGTATCTGTATTAGTTTCCAATAGCTTTTGTTTCAAAATCTATTTAACTTTTAACTAGTTTTTGATAATGGTTTTACCTAAGTTTCGCTAATGTCAAAACAATGTTGCCTCTTTTAAAACGGGTATCTGTATTAGTTTCCAATAGCTTCTATATCGAAATCTATTTAACGTTTAAATAGTTTTTGATAATTGTTTTACCTAATTTCATTTCTCATACTGATTATTGTTGTGTAGCACATTAGTAACGTATTATGTTAAATAGAGTAATGACAAGATTTTCTTGAATACAGTCTTTTAAATTTCAATGGAATATTTATTCGTAAGTATATCCCCACGTTCTACCTTGGAACATGTGTTCGGATTTGGGAAAAACTTAATTTTCCTGAACTTTTGCTTCAAAGACAGCTCCGAGCCAGACGCCCTGTAACGTGCATGTAGTGGGTCTTTTCAAAGTTTACTTATAGTGAATTAGCTTTAAACCATTTACTAACCTCAGTGAAACTCTGATTAGCAGCTATTTCTAAATCTGTACTTGACTTTCTACTTATTGCAAACATCTGCAAACACAACAAACTTAGCGTCTGGCAGTTAACAGACGAGATGTCATTAATGTACACAAGAAAAAGCAATGGACACAACTTGTAACCTTGAGGAACGCCACATTTAATTAATTACCAGTCAGACGAAGGCTAACTGCTTACTGCACAGGTATTTCGCAACGACACCCTTTGTTTCCTGTTAGTTAGATAAGACTCAAACCATTTCGCAACACTACCGGTGACACCATAATATTCTAATCCACTTAATGGAATCCTCTGGTTCACACAGTCAAAGGCTTTCGACAGGTCACAGAAAATGCCAGTAGGCTCTAATTTCCTATCCAATGAATTAAGTAGATTCTCACCGTAAGTGTAAATAGCTTTCTCTATATCAGAACGCTTAAGAAAACCAACACTATATTATTTTCAATCACATGCTTAACGACACCCTTCAACATAGCCTTTTTCAAATATTTTTGAGAAAGCCACCAAAAGTGAAACTGGTGATAGATTGATGGTATCTCTTTATCCCCTTTCTTCTATAGAGGCTTAACTTCGGTATATTTTAGCAAGTCTGGAAATGCTTTGCTGATAAGAGATTGATTACACAAATAACGTAAGTCAGGACTCAACTCACATGAGTACTCTTTGATTAACTTCATTGATTTGTTATCATGCCCACTAGAATTCCTAGATTTTAAGGATTATATGATTGATGCTACTTATTTGGGAGACGTGAGTGTCATTTCCATTTTACTGATGTTATTTTTAAAGACTGGTCCCAGATACTCCATTGCACTGTTCACCGAAACTGATAACCCCAAGCTGTCAGTAACAGAAATGAAGTATTGTTTAAGAGGTTTGCAAGACAATAAGCACTTGTTGCCAAAGTCACATTTATTTTTAGAGCTATCTGTTCCTCTTCCTTTTTAACCTCACCTGCCTATGTCTTGATTATATCCCATACAGTTTTTATTTTGTTGCATGATCTAATTATCTTTTTTGCATAATAAAGCTGCTTAGGATTCTGGATTACTTGCTTCAGTATCTTGCAGCATTAGTTGTAATGCCTTAAAGTCCTAACATCAGAGCTGATCCTAGCTGGTAGATACTGTCTCCTTTTTGTCCCACGTGATATCTTTATTCCTTGTGTAATCCATTTTGACTTCTGTGTGATTTGAGTTACCTCTAGTTTTGAAACGTGGAGGTAACATTATTAATGAATGGTTTGTATTTTCATTTGAGTCAGAAGTACTGTAAACATCTATCCAGTTCATGTCTTTGAGCAATTTTCTGAATTTCTCAATTTTTGACTTATTTATTACCCTCCTGTACTCAGATTTAATAGATTTTTTTATCCTCACAAGTTTCAACATTTAACACAAGATGCTGCCTGTCATCATCAGATGGCCCATTTACTATTGGTTTTGTGACATGACTTTCTTCCCTAAATTCGTCTACAAAGATATAATCAAGAGCAGTCTCAGAGCATTTACATGTCCTAGTTGCAAAGTTAACAGTAGGAACTAAATTGAATTATAATGTTACTGACAGCAATAATTGTTCACTGACAGAGCTTTTCAATAAATCCACAGCAAAATCACCGGCAACCATTATTTCCTTCTTTTTTACTGTGAGATGGGATAGCAGAGCTTCCAGATCTTTTATGAAGAGGTTAAAATTTCCTGAAGGTGATCTGTACATACCTACCATTATAAAGGACTTATTATGAAATACTACTTTTGTTGCATAAGGTTCTAAGTGCTTCTTAAGCAAAATTTATTAAAATTAATATTCTTGAGATCAAAACAGTTTCTAATAAATGTGGCAACTCCTCCTTTCTCCATATTTTCTCTACAGAAGTACCCTTGAATTCAGTAGCATTTAACATACCTATATCAGTCCACCCACATTTCAACATTTTCCAGCAGCTCAAACGCTTCGATTGGACGCCGATCCTCACAACCGAACTCTAATTAAATTGCGTGGCCATGGACTATCGTCTCATTTGTGTGACAGGTTTCGTGATTTGCTGTCAGAAATGTCATTGTTCGCAGTAATTCAGTGAAAGTGATCGAGTAATATAAAAGTGATGTAGGGTGTTCACCAACGAAGTGGCCCTCTGCTGTTCCTAAATTGGATAAACGATTTAGGAGACTATCTGAGCAGTCTTCTTGGATTGTTAGCAGATGATGCTATCGTTTCTAGTCTAGTAAAGTCTTCAGAAGATCAAAACAAATTACAAAATTATATGGACAAAATTGGCAGTTTAAATAATGAAAAGCATAAAATCAGGCACACTAATGCTAAAAGGAATCCATTAAATTTCGGTTACACGATAAATCATACAAAACTAAAGAGTGTCAATCTAGCTTAATTCTTAGGGGTAAATGTAAATGTCGTGCGACTAGGGCCTCCCTTCGAGTAGACCGTTCGCCGAGTGCAAGTCTTTCGATTTGACGCCACTTCGGCGACTTGCTCGTCTATGAGGATGAAATGATGATGATTAGGACAACACCCAGTCCCTGAGCGGAGAAAATCTCTGACCCAGCCGGGAATCGAACCCGGGCCCTTAGGATTAACATTCTGTCGCGCTGACCATTTTTTTTTTTTTCGGTATTGTTCGTTGCGTTTGGTCTAGCCGGGCGTCAAAAGACATCCGTTCAAGATGATCGTTGATTCTTTTATTCAGTAGTTTTTTATTTTATTTTTTTTTATATTTATTACAGAGGGCGAGCAGCCCTCTGACCGAACACACTGAGCTACCGTGCCAGCACCACTCAGCTACCGGGGGCGGATACTTGGGGATTACAATTACAAATAACTTAAAATAGGATCATCACAATGCACCGTCCACATTAAATATGGTCACCGTCTGTGTTCGAAGTCAACGTGCAGTAACCACTCACAGACGCATTGTCGTAGCACTAGCAGTGGAGGCTGTATAAAGCGTCTCGTGGGGACGTGGAAAACAGTGCAGTCATTGTCGTAGTACGGAAACGTAGCGATTTATCTGACGTCCATAACGCCATGGCCATTGCCTTTCGGGACAAGGGTGGAATTACTTCCGAAATTTCATAAATGGCTAAATCTATAAATTATTCTCATGCTGCAGTGGTTAAAATCAGGGGTGGGAAAAATCATCCGGTTAAAACCGATACTGGTATTTTAGTTCTCAATAACCGGTATTTTTCTGCGTTTGTTTGGTCTCAGTTACAACAGGATTATTTCATTTTCTATTAACAATCGGGTAAAAAAGCTGCATATCGGTTTGCTATACAACCAGTGCTAAAATTTTCTGTTTTTAAATAAAACTTTTTTAAATAACGAGTAATATTAATACGAATAACTGCCATTGCCTTGAAACATTGGATTATTTTGCAAATTGGGAAAAGCGATCAGAACTATTTTAATAACAACGCCTACAGTTAAAAACTAGCACCAAACACAGAACTCAGGAATCGGTTTAGCATTGCGGAAACAATAGTGTAGTTGGTGCCGCGTGGCGTGGCACATTAGACACTACGCGTGATCGTGCAGTGGGAAATCTTGCCCCCATCCGGTCTCCATCCACATCCACGTATATACTCCGCAATTCACGCAATCGTGCATGGTGGAGTGTACCGTTCGCCACGACTAGTCACTTCCTTTCCTGTTCTACTCGCAAGCAGAGGGAGAGAAAAACGACTGCTTATATGTCTCCGCAAGAGCCCTAATTTCTTTCATCTTATCTGCGGCGTCCTTACGCGAAATGTATGTTGGCAGCAGTGGAATCGTTCTGCAGTCAGCTTGAAATGCCAGTTCTCTAAATTTCCACAATAATATTCCGCTAAAAGAACATCGTCTTCGTCCCGCGGATTTCCATTTGAGTTCACATAGCATCTCCGTAACACTCACGTTTTGATCTAACTTTCTGATAACAAATCTAACAGCCCGCTTCTGAACTGCTTCGATGTGTTCCTTTAATCTGATCTGATGCGGATCCCCAACACTCGAGATGTACTCAAGAATGGACTGCACTAGTGTTCTATACGCGGTCTCTTTTATGGATGAACTACGCTGCCCTAAAATTCTCCCAATAAACCAGAGTCGACCATTTGCCTTCCCTACTGCCGTCTCTACGTCCTCATTCCATTTCATGTCGCTTTGTAACGCTAAGCCCAGATATTTAACCGTTGCGACTGTCTCAAATAGTACATTACTAATGCTGTATTCCTACATGTAGAGCAATCTGCCATTCATCACACCAGCTAGAATTTTTTCAAAGCGATCTGTATCCTCCTACTTTCACTCAACGACGACATCTTCCCGTGTACCGTAGCATCACCGCCAAACAACCGCAGATTTCTGTTCACCCAGTCCATTGTACAGTATATAGGGAAATATGAGATTGGCAGGAAGTGCATAATGGCTAAACAGGAAGGGCTAGAGGACAAATCTAAGGATTTAGAAACATACAGATGCCGCCTACAAGAAAATTAAAGAGACCTTTGGAGAAAAGAGAACCACCTGTATGAATATCAAGAGCTCAGATGGAAACCCAGTACTAAGAAAAGAAGGGAAAACAGAAAGTCGGATGGATTATATAAGTGTCTGTAGAAGGGGGATGTACTTGAGGGCAAAATTATAGAAATGGAAGAGAACGTAGATGAAAATAAAATGGGAGATACGACACTGCGCGAAGAATTTGACAGAGCACTCAATGACCTAAATTGAAACAAGGCGCCGGAAATAGACAACATTCCGTTAGAACAACTGTTAGCCTTGGGAGAGCCTGCCATGACAAAACTCCTGCATCTGGTGAGCAAGATGTATGAGACAGGTGAAATATCCTCAAACTTCAAGAAGAATATAATAATTCTAATTACAAAGACAGCAGTTGCTGACAGGCGTGAAAATTATCGAGCTGTCAGTTTAAAAAATCACGCTCGCGAAACATTAACAGGAATTCTTTACAGAAGAATGGAAAAACTGGAAGATAATGACCTCGGGGAAGATCAGTTTGGATTCGGGAGAGATGTAGGAAGACGTGAGGCAATACTGAGCCTATGACTTCTCACAGAAGATAGGTTAAGGAAAGGCAAACTTACGTTTATAGCTTTTGTAGACTTAGAGAAAGCTTTTGGCAATGTTTGCTGAAATACTCTGCTTCAAATTCAGAGGGAGGCAGGGGTAACGAAAGGCTATTTACAATTAGTAAGAAACCAGATGGTATAAGTGTCGAGGGCCATGAAAGGGAAGCGATGTTTGAGAAGAGAGTGAGACAGGGTTGTAGCCTGTCCTCGAGTTTATTCAAAATATATATATATATATATATATATATATATATATATATATATATGAGCAAGCAGTGAAGAAAACGAAAGAAAAATTTGGAGTAGGAATTAAAGTTCTGGTGAAGAAATGATAAGATGACGTTGCAGTTCTGTCAGAGACAGTAAAGGACTTGGAAGAGCAGTTGAACGGAATGGGCAGTGTCTTGAAAGGAGCATATAAGATGAACATCAGCAAAAGCAAAATGAGGATAATGGAATGTAGTCGAAATTCTGAGAACGCATATTTCGCTGCGATGAGACCTTTTCATGGAACTTCAATCACCAACTTTCTGCTCCAATTGCGAAAATATTTTATTGACCGCCACCTACATAGACAGAAATATCACCGTAACAAAAGAAGAGAAATTATAGCTGGCACGGAAATATCTAAGTGTTCATTTTGCCTGCCTGCTCTCCGAGATTGGAACGGTAGAGAAATAGTCTGAAGGTTGTTGGATGAACGCCCTGCCAGGCACTTAATTATGAACTGGCGGTATTAATGTAGGTTTAAATGTAGATGTATATTCTCTTCTTTTTCAGCGATCCCACAGTCCGTGCAAGGTTGTGCCCCAAAAGTACATTTTCAGGAGTTTCTTCCGCAAATTAACACCGATGTTGGGTGCTAGTGGATTTCTGTTGATCAGGAACGTCCCCTCTGCCTGCGCTCGTATGCCTTTAATGTGCACCTTGCTTCGCCCATTATGTGTTACTTTGCTTCCAATGCGACAGAATTCTTTCTCTTAGTCCACTTCGTGGTCCCCAATTTCGATGTTAAATTTATTTCCAATACTATTTCTGCTACTACTCATTACTTTCGTGTTTCCTTGGTTTACTCTCAATCCATAGCGTGTATTCATTAAACTGTTCACCACATTCAACAGGTCCTGCAGTTCTTTATCACTTTCACTCAAGATAACAATGTCATCAGCGACATCCTTTTACCCCCAATTTTAATACCACGCCGAACCTTTGGTTTATTTCCGTGATTTCTTCTCCGATAAAGAAAATAAAGGTCTTCTCCAGTTTATAATCCACTCAATCTTATTTTTGCTTTTGATTTTTATACATGTGATTTGTACTGCCCGTCTTTCCCTATAGTTTACACCTATTTTTCAGAGAATTTCGAACATCTTGTGCCATTTTGTATTGTCCACCGCTTTTTCTCGGCTGATTGTATAGGACAAGTACTTGATAGCGTTCATTTTAAGTGCTACTCTGAGCTGAAGAGATTAGCACAGGAGAGGAAATTGTGGCACTTCAAGCCAATCAGAAGACATAGCCTGAAAAACAAAAGGACTGTTCGTCATCCTCTTCACTTTCGTGAAAGAGAGGGGACAGAATGATTTCAGCGGCCTTAATTTATAACCGGCAGTTCAGTCAGTACGAGAGTGGTATGGGGATGATTCAGGGTGTTACGTGGAAATATTTGGAAAAAGGAACGTCATTGTCGCGAGATACATCAAGCTCCGTGCAACTAGCAGTAGCCAGCGAGATTTTAACATAGATTTCCATGTAGAGCCATTTTTCAGTACCGGCTACTACCTGTCCACCATGAAATATTTCATGCAGCTAAAACTTAGGACGTCGATTTTGCACACGAGCTACGCGAAGTTGTTCTTTAGGCGAAGGTACAACATCTGAATCACGTTGTAAGTTGAGCTCGGAGCTGTTTATAAATCCGAACAGATTGGAAGAGCCTGTTACATCTAACACGTAGGCAGTCACTCACTTTTAATGAATTTATTATCATAGCACCAGAAATTCATCGGTAATATGCTGAGGTTTTGGAGACGATCTTGAATGAATTAATATCTCACTTCTTCAGATGAGTATTTTTTATTTTAAAAAATTGAGTGCATGGCCGCTAAAAGTAGTAATGAATATGTGGCAGAAGCGGTTGAAGTGTCATTCGAAGAAAGCAGAAATTTTATGATGACTCTTATGCGTCACCTTCCACAATTTTCGAATGTAATTCTGCATGAAATCGATATCATTACAAGCAGACGAGACCGTACGATAGCTAGTGAACACTATAATTCGTTCGCCACTAAGCGAATATCTAGATAAGTTGTGAAAAGCATAAGATCTGCGTATGCACGGAACGTAGTTGTTGTTGTTTTTATTTATGTGTGTGTAGGGCGGGAGAGGGGGGGGGGGGGAAGAGGGGCGGGTAAGGGGTGTTTACATTTTAGTGGAATTTGCCCTACGGTGAATCTACATGTACCTGATTACTCTGCGATTCATGCCTTAGTGTTAGGCAAAGGGTTTGTGGAACCAATTGCAAGGCACGTCTCCACCATTCTATTCTCGAATAGTACGCGGGAAAAATCAACGCACTAGTATTTTCGTGAGAGTTCTCATTTCTCTTATTTCATCATACTGGTCATTTCTCCTTATGTAGATGGCAGGTAACAAAACATTTTGGTATTCTGAGGAGCTGTAGCTTCGTGAAAATATCTCGCCTCAAATCAAAACGTCCTCGTTTAAGTGATTGCCACTTCAGCCCGCTTGTCATATCTGTGACACCCTCTCCCCACTTCGTGATAACACAAAACGAAACTTTTCGATGCTCTCTGTCAATTTTATCTGGTAAGGATCTCATCCCATGAAGCAATACTCCCGAAGAGAACGGACAAGCGTAATGTAGGTATTCTTTTTAATAGATTATTTGCATCTTGTAAATGTTCTGTCAGCAAAACCGCAGTCGCCTTTTCTATGTGTCGGTTCCAATTTAAGGGGTTCTAAATTGCAACCCCTAAATGTTTAGTTGAATCTGCAGTCTTTAAATTTGTGTTAGTTACGGTTAAGATGCGGATGTCTTGTATAAATCATTTTACATTTCATTTTGATCTTCTGATGACTTTACTAGACGGTGAACGAAGGCATCTTTTCAAACAATCTAAGGAGGTTGTTCAAATTGTCTCCCAAATCATTTATACAGACGGAACATGATTGTATTGTTGTAGATTATAAACTTGGCAATATATACACCTCTGGCCATTAAAATCGCTACACCACGAAGATGACGTGCTACAGACGCGAAATTTAACCGACAGGAAGAAGATGCTGTGATATGCAAATGATTAGCTTTTCAGAGCATTCACACAAGGTTGGCGCCGGTGGCGACACCTACAGCGTGCTGTCATGAGGAAAGTTTCCAACAGATTTCTCTTACACGAACTGCAGTTGACCGGCGTTGCCTGGTGAAACATTGTTGTGATGCCTCGTGTAAGGAGGAGAACTGAGTACCATCACGTTTCCGACTTTGATAAAGGTCGGATTGTAGCCTATCGCGATTGCGGTTTATCGTATCGCGACATTGCTGCTCGCGTTGGTCGAGATCCAATGACTGTTAGCAGAATATGGAATCGGTGGGTTCAGGAGAGTAATACGGAACGCCGTGCTGGATCCCAATGGCCTTGTATCACTAGCAGTCGAGATGACAGGCATCTTATCCGCATGGCTGTAACGGATCGTGCAGCCACGTCTCGATCCCTTAGTCAATAGATGGGGACGTTTGCAAGTCAACGAACAGTTCGACAAAGTTTGCACCAGCATGGACTATCAGCTCGGAGACCATGGCTGCGGTTACCCTTGACGCTACATCACAGACAGGAGCGCCTGCGATTGTGTACTCAACGACGAACCTGGGTGCACGAATGGCAAAATGTCATCTTTTCGGATGAATCCAGATTCTGTTTACAACATCAAGATTGTCGAATCCGTGTTTGGCGACATCGCGGTGAACGCACATTGGAAGCGTGTATTCGTCATCGCCATACTGGCGTATCAACTGGCGTGATGGTATGGGGTGCCATTGGTTACACGTCTCGGCCGCCTCTTGTTCGCACTGACGGCACTTTGAACAGTGGACGTTACATTTCAGATGTGTCACGACCTATGGCTCTACCCCTCATTCGATCCCTGCGAAACCCCACATCTCAGCAGGATAATGCACGACCGCATATTGCAGGTCCTGTACGGGCTTTTCTGGACAAAGAAAATGTTCGACTGCTGCCCTGGACAGCACATTGTCCAGATCTCTCGCCAATTGAAAACGTGTGGCCAATGGTGGCCGAGGAACTGGCTCGTCACAATACGCCAGTCACTACTCTTGATGAATTGTGGTATTGTGTTGAAGCTGCATGGGCAGCTCTACCTGTACACGCCATCCAAGCCCTTTTCGACTCAATGCCCACGCGTATCAAGACCGTTATTACGGCCAGAGGTGGTTGTCCTGGGTACTGATTTCTCAGGATCTATGTACCCAAATTGCGCGAAAATGTAATCACATTTCAGTTCTAGTATAATATATTTGTCCAATGGATAACCGGTTAACATCTGCATTTCTTCTCGGTGTAGCAATTTTAATGACGAGTAGTGTAGTTGTAGATTATACTCTTGGAAATATATACTTGATAGAAAATAAAATGTTGGTGGTACTACCGAGTTTCTTTCGCACAAAATGTATGAATGACGATATTGATAAATGAACGGCGAGATAAGTTCGATGGACAAGAACATCGCCTCGCACCTTGCGCTGATGTCATACGCTCACATTTTTTCCAGTGGTTTACGAGCAGCGCGTGACCCAGTCATCGTGGTAATGATGTGGGAGACCTTGTCCTAGAATCACGTGTCGATGTATCGGACAGCGAGCTGCTACTATGATCCCCGTATAAGGAGTTATGGCTTAGCTTCGACGCTGCCAGCTCCGTGTACCGCATGCACGCCCACCCGCCATTAGCACGATAGTATTATTCGTATCCCCACTCCTGAGAACTGTAGCGACGAAATGTGGTACTTTTTTATCTCAGCAGTATGGACAGCTCTCTACACATAGTCCTAACAGGCAATATTACGTAACTCCTGGTTGTTGTATACTACTGGGAGATGACGTCTGACTGATTGCAGCGAGTTTCATGTTTGAAATAATTTTGGTGAAAGCTTCAACATTCGTCTTACCTAAGGAGTTCTCGAAGGATTGTTAGTAGTAACCAAAAGGAGATAGTGTAAAATATGCTATTCAAATACCCTCACGAAAAACTGAAGACGAAACAAGTAATGTCGGCCGATGTGGCCGAGCGGTTCTATGCGCTTCAGTCTGGAACCGCGCGAGCGCTACGGTCGCAGGTTCGAATCCTGTCTCGGGCATGGGTGTGTGTGATGTCCTTAGGTTAGTTAGGTTTAAGTAGTTCTAAGTTCTAGGGGACTGATGACCTCAGATGATAAGTCCCATAGTGTTCAGAGGCATTTGAACCATTTGAAACAAGCGATAACAATAATGACACTCTAAGGTTCTAAATTCTATTTGACGCCTTGTTTTGCCGATAATTGCTGCCCTATATTTCCTTCGTTCGAACGTCGCACAGTTACAAATGAGGAAGTTCAGGAATACTTGCTTACTGAGTTTCAAATAACTGAAATCTGTAGACAAGATGAACGCGCCTCGAGCTAATGTACTTCCTGTTGAATTATTTGCTGTATTTGCAGCAGAACTGGTTCTACTTGTAGCTGTTGTCGACTACAGGTGGCTCCAACGCAACTGGGAGACAGCCAAGTCATTCCCGTTTTCTACACGTGTAATTAAAATCAATTTGCAGGAATATAGCCCGTATCGTTGACAGTTTGCTGTAGAGTTCTGTAATACATTTCCTGCTCGAATGTGATGACTATGCTCGAGTCTCGGATGTTTCTTCTTGTGGATTTTAAAATCTTCTCGTTCGAACTACATGTTTAAAGGAACATCGCTGATCGTCTCTTTCTACACTTTACGATATTTCGACTGAGCACCTGCCAGGTGAGCTGTCGAGGACTTCCTAGGCTTACCTGAAGGTGAATAGCAGGTGTGCACTCGAAACATGTCGAAGCGTAGAAAGTGACGACCGGCTGCATGTCCGAAGTTTCTTTTAAGGTTTTTCTTCTTTTACGTCAGCACGGAATTTAACGGAAACTATCAAAAGAACGCCCACCTGAGACCACACAAGACCGCATTCACGAATTCCACATGGCAATAGTACACACTGACCAAATGAATGCGTTATGTTTGAATTTCATAATGCTATTAGTATATTTACGCATGATTTATTATTTTATTAAATAAAGGAAGCAGGTTTTTGGCCTTGTTTCACAGGCCTTATTAATACTAAATGACCTAGGTTTCGGGTTACAAGCACATTTTCTAGTAATTAACTGATCGCAAGGATGAAAACCAAGCAAAAATAAATGTCAACACCTTAATCTATCGATTCTAGCTTACACAATAAGAGTTATCTCGGTTGCCGATTTTGATACAACTGCATATGGATTTACGAAGTTCACTAGAACAGTACTTACATTAGATATAACGAAACATAAATTGCAAAAAAAATGGTTCAAATGGCTCTGAGCAGTATGGGACTTAACATCTGAGGTCATCAGTCCCCTAGAACTTAGAACTACTGAAACCTAACTAAATTAAGGACATCACACACATCCATGCCCGAGGCAGGATTCGACCCTGCGACCGTAGCGTTCGCGCGGTTCCAGACTGAAGCGCCTAGAAGCGCTCGGCCACACCGGCAGGCTATATCTTTACCTCTCTCTCTCTCTCTCTCTCTCTTTCTTTCTGTCTATCTATCTCCTATTCTCGCTCTCTCTCTCTCTCTCTCTCTCTCTCTCTCTCTCTCTCTCTCTCTCTCCCCCTTTCGCGCACACACACACACACACACACACACACACACACACACACACACACACAAAGAAACGAACAAACAAACAAACATCCCCACTTAAAAAAATATTAATAAATAAAATAAAAAATGTAAGCTCTGTCTCACAGACATTCGCTATGTCCCTGTCTCTCTCTCTCTCTCTCTCTCTCTCTCTTTCTCCTCCTAGACGGAAAATATAAACACTAACAGATCGATAGCAGACGCCTCCACCACTACCGGAACAAACAAAACACAAACGCATCCCGCAGTAGCACAACAAAACACACAAAATTACGAAAGGACAGTTCACAGAAGTGTAAATGGGTTAATTGCAGTGAAAGTGACGTGTGCAAATGCAAATACTCAACAATGAAGAATGGGATAAACTGCAAAAAACCATGAGTAACGAAAAGAATAAAAACTGTTTATAGTAGTAAGTACAGGATGCAAATTGTAAATGATCAAAACAAACAAAATTGTAAGAGAAGAAAGCATATTGTTACAGTGACCATTGAAGGAGCGTTAAAATAGAGCGAAACGTGTATGCTCTGAATAACACTTTCATTACGGTTTCTAAGGACTTGTACATGTGCAACTGCGAAAAAAAAGGAGGCCAAAAATCAAAGAAAACAACATGACAGCTATTTATTTCGGAGAGTTTTACGTTAACTCTACTTCCCAGTGTGGCCTAGCAGCGGCAGAGCTCTCATTGCACGGTGATGCAGGGTGGCCTGTCAGTGCTCGGCTAGGACTCTGCTTTGCGCTGGCCTTGGCGTTGTCTGGAGTCAGCGCTGCGGCCCCGTGGGAGGGCGGTACGACGGCTGGCTCTTCGCTGCAGCCTGGCGTGGCTGCGGACGTCGCTTGGAGCCCAGCGCTCTCTTTGGGTGAAGTTAGATTAGATTAGATTAGATTTACATTCATTCCAATTGATCCATAGTGAGGAGGTCCTCCAGGATGTGGAACATGTCAAAAAAAACAACAATACATGACAAATATTTACAACTCAATCAAATAAGCTAATGTACCATTCCACAGGTCGCAAGTGGCATGGTCGTCGTTTTTTAATGTACGCTATATGAAATAATCATTTTACAAATACTAATGCACTGAATTTTGAAATAAAGTTTTTTATTTATTTATGAGGTAATAAACGTGTAAACAACTACTAAATACTTATCTACAATGAACACATTACTGCGCTGAACTGGTGCAGAAGTTAGATTGTACTCACACACACACACACACACACACACACACACACACAAATCAGTTGGTCCTACTGAGAAATTCATCAATGGAGTAGAAGGAGTTGGCCACCAATAAATCCATTAGGCTTCTCTTAAACTGAATTTCATTGGTTGTTAAGCTTTTTAAGGCTGCTGGCAAGTTATTGAAAATGTGTGTTCCTGAATAATGCACACCTTTTTGTACAAGACTAAGCGACTTTAAATCCTTATTTCTAGTATTGATTCCATGAATTGAGCTGTTGGTTTGAAAAAGTGATATATTTTAATGACACATTTCATTAAAGAATAAATATATTGGGTAGCAGTAGTTAGTATCCCTAGTTCCCTAAACAGGCTTCTGCACGATGTTCTTGAGTTCACACCACATATAACTCTTACTGCGCGTTTTTGTGCCCGTAAAACTTTAGCTTGGCTTGGTGAATTGCCCCAAAAAATAATCCCATATGACATTATGGAATGAAAGTAAGCATAGTATGCCAGTTTTTTCATTTTTATATCCCCTATGTCTGACAGAATTCGCATTGCAAATAGAGATTTGTTAAGATGCTTCAGCATATCCGTGGTGTGCTCCTCCCAGTTGAATTTATTATCAAGCTATAATCCCAAGAATTTAAAGCTGTCCGCTTCTTCTATATGCTTGTCATCGTATGTTAGGCATATACTCGCGGGACACCCCTTACATGTTCTGAACTGCATGTAGTGTGTTTTTTCTACGTTTAGTGACAAATAATTGGCTAGGAACCAGTGATTAATGTCCATAAATATTTTACTAGCTGACCTTTCTAAGACTACACTTGATTTGCTATTTATTGCAATGTTTGTGTAATCGGCAAACAAAACGAACTTGGCATGTGTTAGTGTTACTGATGAAAGGTCATTGATATACACAGTAAAAGTAAGAGCCCTAAAATGGAACCTTGTGGGACCCCACATGTAAGAGTTCCCAGTTGTATGATGCCTGATAGCTTGATACATGTCTCTTTCCTAATAACACCCTTTGTTTCCTGCCAGAGATATAAGATTTGAACCATTTTGCAGCATTTCCTGTTACACTATACTATTGTAATTTACTTAAAAGGATATTGTGATTTACACAGTCAGATGCCTTTGACAGACCACAAAAATATACCAGTTGCCTGCAATTTTTTATCTAATGAATTAAGCACATTTTCACTGTAAGTGTAGATAGCCTTCTCAATATCAGAACCCTTTAGAAATCCGAACTGTGACTTTGACAGTATGTTATTTGAGATAAGATGGTTATAAAGCCGATTGTACATTACTTTTTCTAAAATCTTTGAGAATGCTGGAAAAAGTGAAATTTGACGGAAATTGGATGCTATTTCTTTATCTCCCTTCTTAAACAGTGGCTTAACTTCAGCACATTTCAACCATTCAGGAAATATTTCACTGATAAATGACTGGTTACACAGATAGCTTAATATTTTACATAACTCAAAATTACATTCTTTAATTAACTTTGTTGATATTTCATCATACCCACTAGATGTTTTTGATTTTAAAGATTTTATGACGGATATTGTTTCTGCTGGGGTAGTGAGGGTCAAATTCATATTATGGAAGTTACTTGAAATGTCTGGTCTGAGGTATTCCATAGCAGCATCTACAGAACCTGACAACCCCATCTTGTCAGTAACAGTTATAAAATGTTTTTAAAACGTTCTGCAACGCTATACACGTCTGTCACCAATGTATTATTTACTCTTTATGCTATTTGTCCCTCTTCATGTCTGGTTCTACCGGTCCCCTCCTTGACTATATCCCATATAGTCTTTATTTTGCTATCTGATATCACTATGTTTTGCTTGTAATACATTTGCTTTGATGTCCGTATTACAGTCTTTAATATTTTGCAGTATTTCTTGTAATGTGCTATAGCATCAACATCGGAACTGTTTCGGATTGACAGATACAGTTTTCTTTTTGTTTCACAAAATACCCCTATTCCTTGCGCTGAGGCTTGGGCCCAGAAATCTGCCTGTCCCTGTTGGGCGATGTCAATATGGCGTGTAGATGGTAGACCCAACTGTGACACGAAGGACAACCTGAGAGACGGGTACCAGTATGCAGCAAGTAAGGAGAATTTCTATTGCCTAGAAGTAGCAGCGCAGGCATAGCAGTGCAGGCCTACTGCAACCAAGTTGAACAGCTCGTAGATGCGTATATCTGTGCTTCATCCACGGGAGACCAGCCCAGCCCTCATCTTTGACTGGTCACAGATGAGACAAGCAGGAATGCAGCTTGCAGAGTTGAGGTTCCCTGTGGACCTAACAGTGGATCGCAAGCTGGCGGTGGCTAGTAACACTTTGTCGTATTCATCTACTCACCCTGCAGCTAGCGGAGCAGGCCTTCTATCGATATCAGTGATGCAGATGGAGTGGTCAGTCAGAGTGAGTGGAACGATGGCGAGGGTTTTACAGCAGTCGATAGCGTGATTTCCTGCATACTGGCAGCAAATGTGCTTCCGTTTTCTGAACCTGTCAGCGCTCTTGGTTAGCCTAAGGTTTACTTCAGGGCTTCAGAGCGCTCCTTTAAGACAAGTTTTCAGCCTGAAAGGCGTTGTTGTGTCATCCCCAGGTGAAGTTACGAGACATACCCCTGTTACAGGAAAACGTTGAGTCTGCTCGCCTGTCCTCTAAGTTCTGAATCAGGTGTTCCTGACGTTCTTTGTTGTACACTCCAAGGCAACGAGCTCACTGTTTGTTTCTATTTCAGTTTTTCCATACCCGACAGGTGTGGTCCACTTAGCTTCGTCCCAGAAGTTCCAACCAAGTTTTGTTCCTGCACTTATTACTGTTCTGCTGTACAACAGTACAATTACCAGAGCGCGAAGCCTAAGACAAAACAAACGAAGAGTTCGGGCTCAGTTTTCCAAATCACTTAACACCTGATATAATACATAAATTCAGGAAAATAAGCGCCTAGCTCAGAATAATAATGAAGTTTTAAGGGGCAAGGATACCTCGCTACGACCAACATCTTATGCAGATATGGACAAATAGCTTGGCCAACATACATGATGTACACTCACACAATAGCTACATGTACATCAGTTATCAAGGCACATAGGAAGTCAACTTGAATCACTAAAACCTTATCACTAAAATACAGGTCCTCAGATAATTCGCCGCTGTACAAAATTCAGTGCCCAAATGGCTTCACCATGCTTCTTGAAAATACAGTACACTTATATTAGGCACTCCTCCTCAGATTACAGATTCAATAGCGGCCCCGCCGCTTCGCCAATTTAAAATTTTGGCAATACACTAATGCCGCCACAGACTCAAAGGTCAGCTCATCAAACTGACACAGTCTTCCAACCATGCCTGAAGCGATACGGAGCTGTTTGGAGGGTGGTGAGGTACTAGGACCACAAAATAAAGTATAATTTAAGGACACTTTATTAAAAATAATCTAGATCCTTAGAATTTTCAAAATACAGTAATAATAGAATGACGGGTATGGAAAATTTGAAAATTTAAAAGACACTTGCAGTGCGTAGTGTAACAAGTAAATAAAAAGAAAACAACGGATTGTGGCCAAAGGACAAATTTATTTCACAGTTGCAACTGCTAAACTGACTTAAGGCCCAATTGAAGATATGTTCGTACGCCAAAAGATTTTAAGTTACAAGTAAATGAAGTACAATACAATACAGTTAACAAAGTAACGGCGCAAAACAAATCCATAATTATTCTCAGCAACTATACCAACGATCTACCACGGTGAAGTAAGTGGTAGCACTCAGAATGTCGATAATAGTTGCACATTAAGAACATAAATACGAAAACTGAAATTGTAGCCAGAGAGAGAATTCAGAATTTCTCTTACAAGGTATTTTAACAGTATCTTAAAAGAAAATCGTGTACTGAATTAAAAGCTGGCTGTCACACAAGTATGTTTACAAATGGTGAAGGCACTTCAGCGTTTTCGTGAAATTTCCCTAAAATGCAACGAATCCATTAATATCTATGGTAAGATTTACGGGCAAAGTTCCAGCAAATAATAGGTGGAGCTTTCACCACAGGTCGAATTAAGCAGCGTTTCTTTACTTAAACATTTAAATTTTTTATATAATCACAAACAATTTAGATAATTGCAAAATTCAATTGACGTTAGCTATTGCAAATGAGTATGCCAAATGCAGTTGCAGATTACGAATGTAAATACTAAAAAACTTATAACCAAAACCAAATCTTTAACAAATTCTTAAAAGGAACTTTTATTTTAACAAAAACACTTGTACTAAATCAACGGCCGGCGGCCACGTAAGCAAACCTTACAACTGGCGAAGATGTCTTAGGACTCTCACTGAAATTTGGTGAAAATACAAAAAGTCCATAAGGAACCACCCGGTCCAGACACATTAAAGTGACAACTGCCTGTCTTAGACGTCGACGTGCAATGGCTCTTCACAGACGGCAGGTGGCAACACTAGCAGTGAAGGGTACCTCAAGTCTACATCTACATCTACATCTACATCCATACTCCGCAAGCCACCTGACGATGTGTGGCAGAGGGTACCTTCAGTACTTCTATCGGTTCTCCCTTCTATTCCAGTCTCGTATTGTTCGTGGAAAGAAAGTTTGTCGGTAAGCCTCTGTGTCGGCTCTAATCCCTCTGATTTTATCCTCATGGTCTCTTAGCGAGGTATACGTAAGCGGGAGCAATATACTGCTTGACTCCTCGGTGAATGCATGTTCTCGAAACTTCAACAAAAACCCGTGCCGAGCTACTGAGCGTCTCTCTTGCAGGGTCTTCCACTGGAGTTTATCTGTCATCTCCGTAACGCTTTCGCGATTACTAAATGATCCTGTAACGAAGCGCGCTGCTCTACGTTGGATCTTCTCTATCTCTTCTATCAACCCTATCTGGAACGGATCCCACACCCGTGAGCAATATTCAAGCAGTGGGCGAACAAGTGTACTGTAACCTACTTCCTCTTTTTCGGATTGCATTTCCTTAGGTTTCTTCCAATGAATGTCAGTCTGGCATCTGCTTTAACGACGATTATTTTATATGGTCATTCCATTTTAAATCACTCCTAATGCGTATTCCCAGATAATTTATGGAATTAACTGCTTGCAGTTCCTGACCTACTATATTGTAGCTAAATGATAAAGGATCTTTATTTCTATGTATTCGTAGCACATTACACTTGTCTACACTGAGATTCAGTTGCCATTCCCCGCACCATGCGTCAGTTCGTGGCAGATCCTCCTGCATTTCAGTGCAATTTTCCATTGTTACAACCTGTCGATGTACTACATCATCATCCGCAAAAAGCCTGTGAACTTCCGATGTTCTCCAAAAGGTCATTTATATATATTGTGAATAGCAATGGTCCTACGACACTCCCCTGCAGCACACCTGAAATAGCACCTACTTGGGAAGACTTCTCTGCATTGAGAACCCAGGGACAATGGAGTCGTCGTCATGCGGAAACGGAGCGATTTGTCTGACGTCGGAAAGGTCTTGATCATTGGCTTTCGGGCAAAAGGTGGAGCCATTTACGAAACGGCTAAGTTTATCGAAGACGGATGCGGAGATGTGTACGAGTGAAAAGATGAGCAGCTGTTGAACAACTGGCCGTCCACATGAACCGAGGGGCTACCAACAGTGACTCCTCAACGACCGTTCAAAGAACGTTGCTGCGAATGATTGTCTGCAATGGGTGCCTGGTTCATGCACCCATGCTGACTGGTGTTCATCGACGACGAAGGCTGGAATTTGTACGCCAGTGCCGCAACTGGACGTCCTCTGTGTGGCGTCAGGTGGCCTTCTCAGATGAATCACGTTTTATGCTCCTTCGGATAGATGGCAATTGGTGTGTATATCCTGCAACAATTGTCGTAAGAGTCCAGGCCCGAGGAGGAAGCTTTAAGGCCTTGGGAACGTTTTCGTGGCATTCCCTGGGCGATGCCACCATTCTGGAATGCATTATGGATCAACCCAAGCATGCATTTACCTTGGAGACCATGTCCGTGCAGTTTTTCCCTTGGCGCGATGGCCTCTACCAGCAGGACACTGCAACGTGTCACACAGCTCGCGGTGCACGTGCAGGGTTCGAACAGCACCAGAATGAGTTCACCCAACTCCCGTGGTCACCAAACTTATCGCATTTAAATCCAATCGAGAATCTGCTGGGCCACTTCGATTGGGCAGTTTGCACCATAGACCATCAACAGATGAAACTAGCGCAGTTAGCCACGGCGCTGGAGTCGTCATGGCTCCACACCTCAGTCAGTACTTTTCAGAGCCTCACTGATACTCCTCGTGCACGTCTACGCTGCAAAAGGTGGTTATTCAGGCTTTTGACAGACGCTCACATTAATGTGACTCGACAGTGTGAACAACAGGTTCCTGTTGCTCAGTGGCCAAGGAAAATAGTGTCCTGAAATTATACTAAAAGACGCCTTTATAACGGTATTTGTAAGAGTTACATAAAGATTTAAGGACACTTTTCTAAACAAACCACATATACAATGAAGGCTTTCACGATCGGATGTTTCAGCTGCCGAGAGTTCTTCCGGGTTGTATGGCCGTGGTCCATGGAACTCTTCCATGTCTGACGTTTCGTCCATCAAGCTACGTTGGACATCTTCGGAGGTGCTCCTGGTTGTGCTGAGTCAGTCGGCAAGGCTTAGCACAACCAGGAGCACCTCCGAAGATTTCCATCGTAGCTTTGGACGCAACATCAGGGATAGAAGAGTTCCATAGACCACGGCCATACAACCCGGAAGAATTCTCGGCAGCTGAAACTACATATAAATTAAATAATAGAAAAATTCTTAGCGAGACCAACGCTGAACCTCAGGGGCAGCAGACATCGGCAGTAGCCGCTCAAATACACAGTCATAGTGGGCAAGGCCCAGCATGCGGCATGACATACTGAAAGACTGACAAAACATAGACAAGGGACTAGTTCCAAAAACACCGAGTGGGAAGTGAGGTGGATTTAATATGCTCAGAAGGTCAACAGTCTTATCAAAATAGATCTCTTTTGACGGACGTATCACAAAATCTGTTTGGTAACTGTACAGTGAGGTCCCTGATAACTAAGCCTTAAGCGCAGATACGGACAGAATTAAACAATATCTAGTTTTAAAAACAAAGCGTAAAATAAGTTTATCAACTATTCAAAGCACTAGAAAAATACACTGAATAAACACTATTTTCGTAAAATGCAAGACGCTGGATAATATGTGAGATAAGGAATTTTTAGGTAAACTGAACAGTAGACACTGACTAACATGATACAAATGAACAAGGTGGATAATCTAGAAAATAATGTTATAGAAAGTGCATCTTACTCATATCATGCTCCTCAGTAACGTCGCGAACGGATATCAAATTTTAACTTCACGCACGTCCGCCAGTGTCAGTACAGAAACACCAAAGCAACCAAAAAATATTCAAATGTGTGTTAAATCGTAGGAGACTTAACTGCTAAGGTCATCAGTCCCTAAGCTTACACACTACTTAACCTAAATTATCCTAAGGACAAACACACACACCCATGCCCGAGGGAGGACTCGAACCTCCGGCGGGACCAGCCTTACAGTCCATGACTGCAGCGTCATAGACCAAAGCAACCCTTTACCTCAAAACACTCGCCAGAATAATGACACCTATATCTAGTAGGCACGGAGGAAACCAGGATGCCGCAACAGAGCGCACTAACCTAAGGACATCACACACATCCATGCTCAAGGCAGGATTCGAACCTGCGACTGTAGCAGCAGCGCGGTTCCGAACTGAGCCCCTAGAACCGCTTGGCCACAGCGGCCGGCGCGGAGCACTCAAACCTGCCGCTGTTTACGCACGCACTCCTGCGGTTAAGCGTCGTCTGGTGTCCAAGAACCAGTCTATAGGCATATCTAGCGTAGGTAACTACCGATACTCGTCGCGTGAGCATGGCACAGTCATAATGGAAATCTTTCTTCGGCAAAAGACTCCTAGCTGCCGCAACTTCTGGACATACAGAGGCAAACATCGTCTGCTGCTCCAGCCAAACGAAGCCTCGCATTAACTACAGGCCACACCCGACGTTGTTGGTCTGCAGCCCCACTTTCCGACTCCAGGCGGCGCAGTTGAGCTTCCTCCAGGATTTATTCACTTTCGGCAGCAGATTTCAGCACCTCTCTGCTCACCTCATGGTTACCGCGTCCGCACATCCTCTCACTACACGGAAGCACGCATACACTAGCAGCTCTCAAGGCCACCCACATCGGTATAAAACAAGGACAGCTGGCGCGGAATAGCTGTCCCGGAACATCACACATGAACATTTATCTGCCACAAACCACAGGTGCTGGCTCCCAGATTTGTCGATGTGGCCGATTCCGTCCCCGTCTTCAGACCATCCACTCCTTTACCACACCGCCACAGGTAACCTCAGTGTGGATCTGTATCTACCAAACTTGCCTATGTACATGTCCCCAGTGGTGCCAGAGGCTGGAGAGCCTTGCTGGCGGTGCCATTAGCTGGGGAGGTAAACCACTGTTTCGTGTATTCCAAATTTACGCTACAGTCATGATCATCTTCCATCCAGGGTTACGTTCCCAGACAGTTTCATGTATCACTGCAACATTAGCATTATCTCTTTACATCTCATTTTCCATTGTACAGAGTCTTCCTTCCTGCATCCTTTGTATGTGTTGTAGCCAACATGATTTATTTGCTGATTAGTTCTGCTCGTACGTCACTATCTAAGATGTGGCCTATGGGACTACATTTTTTGGGAATATTTAGAAATTTCATTTCAGCTGCTTAAATTTTGTTCTCAAATTTGTGAATTTTTCACGGTACAGATCCACGCAGCAATATTGCAGTTCTTCTTCTCTGGCACTACAGCCTTTAATGGGCCTTTGCCTCCTCAACAATCTGCCTCCACGCATCTCTGCTCTCTGTTTTTCTCTTCCGTCCTCAGATCTACATCTTGATAAGGTCAGCCAGCACATTACCCAGTCATCTAGCTTTTGGCCTTCTCTGCCTCCTCATGGAATACAATCTGCTTTTCATTATTCGTTTTGGCGCAATATCTGCCATACTAACTATACGTCCTAACAAGTGTATTCTTATATCTACTAACTGTACTACATCTTTCCCGTGTGTAAGCTATTGTATTTCAAGGCTGTCCTTTACTCTCCAACACTCTCCTCTCCTCACAGACCCATAAATTTTTCGCAGGATTTTCTTTCAAATTTTGCATACATTTCTATCATTGTCCACATTTCAGAACGACATGTAACAAACAGTCGTACAAGGACATAGTTAACTCTTAAATTTCTTATTCTTCTAATTAGAAAATTCGTAAATACCTGGAAATCTGCACAGCAGGCTTTATTTCTTGCTTACATCCTTTCCCTAATGCTTTGTCTCATTGTTATTGCTTGCTAACGCAATATCTACATAATGGAAGTAGCTGACAGCTTTAAAACATTCATTAGGTGTCTTCAGGTCGTGTGGTGCTTTCCAGCCTTAGAATTTGACATTATCATCTATTTTATCTTTTTGTTTACAGTAAATCAGATTTCTGCTCCTTCTACTTCCGTTATTCCGTAAATTTCTTTAAGGGTGCTTACACTGACACTGTACTGGCCGCCATTAGCACAGCACAGTGCATTCAAGTGAGTCTGCTGTGAATAATGTCAGCTGAAATACTTGTTTTTAATTCGCACTTATATTTTATTATGGGACGACAGGTATGGCCACGTAAGTGTTGTAGTGTTTTGAAGACGACATGTCATTCAGACATATCAGATATTTAAAGACATATCTAGTGAGCCGTGGCGCCATTGAGTTAGTAGACTTCTGTCTGGCGCTGCTGGCTCAGGTGTAGTATCGACTATCCCTCTTGCGGCCCCATTGCCAATATCTATGAGGAAGAATTGGTATTTGTGGGTTGTGTCCTTAGAAGGTTTTTAGTTGCCGATATATTGGGTGATCAAAAAGTCGGTATAAATTTGAAAACTTAATAAAACACGGAATAATGTAGATAGAGAGGTAAAAATTGACACACGTGCTTGGAATGACATGGGTTTTATTAGACCAAAAAAAAAAAATTGCTAGACGCCCGAAAGATCTCTTGCGCGCGCCGTTTGGTAATGATCGTGTGCTGAGCCGCCACTTTCGTCATGCTTGGCCTCCCAGGTCCCCAGACCTCAGTCCTTGCCATTATTGGCTTCGGGGTTACCTGAAGTCGCAAGTGTATCGTGATCGACCGACATCTCTAGGGATGCTGAAAGACGACATGTTGTGCGTGGCAGGAGAGCCAACACCGTGTTACTAGAGGAAGCCGAAAAGCACGCGTTTTAGCTCACGCAGGCTGGCGTGAGGTCTGGAACAAGACAAGGAAATTAGAATTTAGAAAAACGGACGTAGCTGGTGGAATACTTAACTTTAATCCGTTAATGAAGAACGTCGGTCTTGACGGTACATGAATCAATATCAATAGTAACTGATAATGGCGCCTTGCTAGGTCGTAGCAAATGACGTAGCTGAAGGCTATGCTAAACTATCGTCTCGGCAAATGAGAGCGCATTTTGTCAGTGAACCATCGCTAGCAAAGTCGGTTGTACAACTGGGGCGAGTGCTAGGAAGTCTCTCTAGACCTGCCGTGTGGCGGCGCTCGGTCTGCAATCACTGATAGTGGCGACACGCGGGTCCGACGTATACCAACGGACCGCGGCCGATTTAAAGGCTACCACCTAGCAAGTGTGGTGTCTGGCGGTGACACCACATTCCTCCCCCGCAAATCGGCGTACGGTTGTGGCATAAGGCTTCCGCCAGCCGTGGGGAGGACCCCATGTTGACATATGCGACGAAGTGGGGAGCCTAACAACAGGCGAGGCTGTGCCACCCGCAACCTGTCATTCGGACCGCGGGGAGCTAGGAAACGCCTGAAAACCTGCTCCAGGGTGCACGCCAACATGCGGTGTATGCGCCCGCAGAGAGACAGGAGGGGCCGAAGGGTCGACCTCCATCGGGCCGGGGCACCCGACGGGCGAAGACGACATATGGTCCGGAGCGGGCAAGAGTTCCATGTCGGAGGACAACTGGTCACGGGAAGCGATCGGCGGCGCGTGACCCAGGGAGGCGCCCGGCGGCTGCAGCGAAGCGGCCACTGCGGGCGTCGCCGGCGGGAGAACAGGCGGCGGCGGCGGTGGCGGCGGCGCGTCGCCATGGGGCAAAATGGAAGGCTGCGTCGGTAACACCTGGGGCTGAGGCAAGCCAGTAGATGGGTCCCCAGGGCGCTGACCGGACGGCACCGTCGCTGAAAGCAGACGGCGAGCGGCAGATCCCATGCGACGACAGAGGCGCAGCTGATTGAGATGCCGACGCATCTCATCAGAGGCCCCCAAAAGCAGATACATAGCGCGTCCGAGGCAGCGGAGAATGCGCCCTATGAGCCAACGCCGTGAACCTCGGTAGTGACGATAGTAGACAACGTCGCCTGGAGCAAAAGCAGGTGTCTGCCGCTGCACAGGAACCTGATGCGGCGGATGTAGCAAAGACATCAAGTTTCGATGATGACGACCTTGGAGCAACTCAGCCGGCGAGCGACCATCTCGGGGCTGAGAGCGATACGAGGACAAAAAGAGCAATAACGCGTCCTCCCGAGAATGCAACTCTTTCAACTTCAACATCTGTGACTTGAAAGTCCTGACCAATCGTTCAGCGGCACCGTTTGACTGTGGCGAAAACGGCGCGGACGTCAGATGTTGAATACCATTGGCCTTGCAGAATGACTGAAATTCGGCGGACATGAATTGTGGGATATTGTCGGAAACAATAGTCTGTGGAAGACCTTCAATGCAAGACATAGCAGATAACGCTTGGATGGTGGCAGATGACGTCGTGGAAGACATTCGGACAACAAAAAGAAACTTCCTGGCAGATTAAAACTGTGTGCCCGACCGAGACTCGAACTCGGGACCTTTGCCTTCTCATTCTGGAAACATCCTCCAGGCTGTGGCTAAGCCATGTCTCCGCAATATCCTTTCTTTCAGGAGTGCTAGTTCTGCAAGGTTCGCAGGAGAGCTTCTGTAAAGTTTGGAAGGTAGGAGACGAGGTACTGGCAGAAGTAAAGCTGTGAGTACCGGGCGTGAGTCGTGCTTCGGTAGCTCAGTTGGTAGAGCACTTGCCCGCGGAAGGCAAAGGTCCCGAGTTCGCGTCTCGGTCGGGCACACAGTTTTAATCTGCCAGGAAGTTTCTTATCAGCGCACACTCCGCTGCAGAGTGAAAATCTCATTCTGAAAAGGAAAATTACTGAATGAATCAACCACAACCAACCATCGAGCATTCCAGAATGGACCAGCAAAATCGATGTGTAAGCGTTGCCAAGGGGAAGTGGCTTTTGGCCATGCAAAGAATTTCCGCGGTGGTGCTGATTGTTGTTCGGCACACACCATGCAAGGAGAGCACATATTCGTAATCGCGGCATCGATTCCGAACCAAGTACAGTGCTGACGAGCAAGTTGTTTCGTTCTCACTGTACCCCAATGTCCTTGGTGGAGAAGCTTTAAGACAGAGGACTGTAACGAACGTCGGACCACGACTCTGGACTGATCATTATCAGAACGCAACAGCGAAACACCACGTCGAACAAAAAGTCTCTCCTTGTGAGCAAAAAATCAGCGAACCAACGGATCCCCGATCCGTGACTTTGACAAGGGCCATTGCGTAGCAACAAAACGCAGAACGGTAGTAAGGACAGGGTCAGCAGCTGTGGCTGTAGCTACACGACGAAAATCAATCGGAAACGATTCGACCACGTCGTCGGTTGCCGCATCATTGAACATGCAAGCAAGATCGGAGGAATCGAATGCCCTATCCTCAGCAACAGGCAAACGGGACAACGCATCGGCGTTTCCGTGCTGAGCAGTGGACCGATACAAGATATCGTAGCGGTACTGCGAGAGGAAAATAGACCAGCGAATGAATTTCTGCGCTGTACGTGGAGGTACAGGCTTGTTCGGATGAAAAAGCGATGTCAAAGATGTCAAAGGTTTGTGGTCTGTGATGATGGTAAAGTGACGACCATACAAGAAATCATGAAACTTGGTAACACCAAATACGAGAGCCAATGCTTCTTTCTCGATCTGTGAATAATTTCTTTGCGCAGACGAGAGCAATTTCGACGCAAAGGCAATAGGGCGATCGTGCGATCCATCTTTGTGCGCAAGCACCGCACCGATCCAGAAATCCGATGCATCCACCATCAACAAAAGGGGCTTCTGGGGATCGAATGGCATAAGGCAAGTATTGGAAAGCAACGCCGATTTCAACTGGCGAAAGGCGCGTTCGCGTTCTGTCCTTCCAGAGATCACAATATCGTCCAGATAGTTTGCTGCCGTAGGGACCGACGCACAAACAGTTTGGAGATATTGCTGAAACAATGCAGGGGCGGATGCACACCCGAATGGCAGTCGTTTGAAACGATACAAACCAAGATGCGTGCTAACCACCAAAACGCGCTGGGATTCTTCGTCTACCGGTATTTGCAAGTACGCATCTGCTGTGTCCAACTTCGAAAAATATTTACCCGGGCACAGTTTGTCAAAAAGATCTTCCGGGCGGGGTAAAGGAAAAGTTGGAATCACTAGTTGTGGATTCACTGTTGCCTTGAAGTCCACACAAAGTCTCAATTTTCCTGAAGGTTTTGGCAAAATTACTAAGGGTGATGCCCAGAGAGACGCCTGCACACGTTCAATTACACCTTGTGATTCCAAATCGTGTAATGTTTTTGCGACCTCATCACGCAATGCGTGGGGAACATTGCGCGCTCTGAAAAATTTCGGTTGCGCGTTTGCTTTCAGTTCCAAGTGTGCTTTATAGTTCTTAGTGCAACCAAGGCCCGGTGCAAAAATGTCTGCAAATTCTTCACATAGACGAGAAACACTGTCTGAAGGCACAGTCTGGTTCGCTAATAGGACCTGATTTACGACAGACAAGTTAAACAACTGAAATAAATCGAAACCAAACAAGTTCACTGCAGAAGAAGAACGAAGGACATAAAATGACACAAGTTTTGTTTGTCTTTTGTATGTCGCAAGAAGGCTGCACTGTCCTAACACAGGGATCTCTTGACCTGAATAGCTAGTTAGCCTAACATTTGCGGCACGCAACGGAGGTGTGCCCAGCAGTTTGTAAGTGTCTTGATTGATCAGTGAAATTGCAGCTCCGGTATCGAGCTGGAATGGTATCACTTTGCCGTTAATGTTCAAGTCTACATAAAGTTTATTGTCCTGCTGACAACAAGAGACTGTCTCATGCATCGTGAACTGACACTGGTACAAAATCACTTGCGACTTGACGGGATTTCCGGCGATGTCGACGCACACCATTTGTGGGACGAACACAATCACTGTTAGAGAGAGTGGCACTGGGCAGAGTGGAATGAACTACACGAATTTCCATGGGCGAAGTTTCACGAGCTTGAGTATCCTTGGTTCGAATTCGGCGCGAATCAAAGGGCCTGGAATGGTTGTGAGTTTCCGATCTGAGCTTTCTCTGGCCAACACTCTGAACATGTCCTTTTTTATTACAGAAGAACAAATAGGCTGGCGTGACGGGCAATTCTCACACGAATGTCTAGTAGCAACTCGGGAATGATTTTAGCACTGCATTTGCTTGCCTGCGTGGCACACGTGGCTGAGAGCCTGGCGGCAGTGGCGTGGCTGGGCGCGAGAGCTGTTTACTGCTCCGTGCAGCTCGCCCGGCGGGCCGGTTAACCTGACACATGGCTGGTGAAGTTTCAAATGATTCCTGAGCAAAGTCAAGTGTGTCCTGCCGATCCAATATGTCCATCACTTGTTGAAGTTTCAAAATCTGTTCCCGTATACAAACATCAGAAATGTTCTGTGCAATTGCATCACGTACCATAGTATCTGAATAAGGGAGTCCACATTGACACTCAAAAGCACAATCCCTAGTAAGGCCTTGCAAGGTTGCAACCCACTCCCGATTAGTCTGACCTGCCGTACGTTTTGTACGAAAGAAGGTATACCTTTTTGCAACTACATTGACTGATTCTTTGAAATATGCATCTAATGCAGACAAAATTTCGTTGTAGGACAGAGTTGCTACGTCGCGTCGGGGAAATAATTTGAGTATCACACAGTACATATTCACGCTGACCGATGATAACAAAAAAGGCTGCCGCTCATTATCTTGAATTCTGTAGGCGGCGAGATGGAATCCAAATTGGCATGACCACTCCGTCCAGCTTTCCAGTGCAGCATCAAAAGGACGAAAAGTTGGTGCAACTGCGTGTTGTGGCTGCGTTAGCGGTGGAGCGGCAGCTGCCGCGTCGTTTTGCATTGCACGTTGACCCTGGATGAGCTGTCCAAGGGCATCCAGTAATGCCTGCGTCTGCTGATTCTGTAAGCGATAAAATTCGGACAGTACATCTAGAGATGATGGCGAAGCCATTACACAAGTAAATCAGGGCAGTATAGTTAAGAACGCGGTATTGCCTCATCGCCAATGTTGTGGTTGGCAGGAGAGCCAACACCATGTTACTACAGGAAGCCGAAAAGCACGTGTTTTAGCTCATGCAGGCTGGCGTGAGGTCTGGAACAGGACAAGGAAATTAGAGTTCAGAAAAACGGACGTAGCTGGTGGAATACTTAACTTTAATCCGTTAATGAAGAACGTCAGTCTTGACGGTACATGAATCAATATCAATAGTAACTGATAATAGTGCCTTGCTAGGTCGTAGCAAATGACGTAGCTGAAGGCTATGCTAAACTATCGTCTCGGCAAATGAGAGCACATTTTGTCAGTGAACCATCGCTAGCAAAGTCGGTTGTAGAACTGGGGCGAGTGCTAGGAAGTCTCTCTAGACCTGCCGTGTGGCGGCGCTCGGTCTGCAATCACTGATAGTGGCGACACGCCGGTCCGACGTATACCAACGGACCGCGGTAAGTGTGGTGTCTGGCGGGGACACCACACAACATCCGACGCCAATGCTTCACCATGGCTCCGAACATGCTTTACAGTGCTGTTCACAACATTATTCCTCGACTACAGCTATTGTTGAGGAGTGATGGTGGACATATTGAACATTTCCTGTAAAGAACATCATCTTTGCCTTGTCTTACTTTGTTATGCTATTTATTGCTATTCTGATCAGATGAAGCGCCATCTGTCGGACATTTTTTGAACTTTTGTATTTTTTTTTGTTCTAACAAAACCCCATGTCATTCCAAGCATATGTGTCAATTTGTACCTCTATCTACATTATTCCGTGATTTATTCAGGTTTCAAAGTTATACTGACGTTTTGATCACCCGGTATATACAGGGTTTGGTGGCCCAAGAGGAATCCATCACACTTACAAATGCTTGATCAGTCCCATCCTCTGTTATGCCAGCGCTGCTTGGATTTACGCCCCTCCCACGTTCTATAACTCCCTCCAAATCCTCGAACATCATCCACTCCGCCTCGCCTTCCTCATCCACCTTCCGTCCCCAACGCTCATCCTCTATGACCTCATCCCCTTCCCCCACCTTCTCCTATTCCTTGAACACATCTGCACACTATATTTTGTCCACCGCCCCCTCACCCCCTGGTGTCTCCCTTCCTGTCCACCCCCACCCCATTGCCGCGCCTCTACCGTTGTGTCCCACCCTCTTTCCATCTCCACACCATCCGCCTCCTTACCCAACGCAACTTCCACCATCTACTCCTCCCGGATGATGAGTTTCGCCCTGACATCTACCCTTCCTACCAACTCTAACCCCATCTTCCTCCTGCCTCCTCCTCAGAGCTCCCGCTCCTCCCTGTCCCTTCTCCTGAGTGCCTTTCCCTACTGTCCCTCCCTCTCTTGTGCTGCCCTTCAGTGTCTCTGCACTCCCTCCTGCCTTGTGTTCCATCTTCCTCTCCTGCCCCCACCTGTCTCCTGCCTCTTGGTGCAGCTGCTGATGCACCTACTCTTTTCATCCCGCCCCCTACCCTGCTGCACTCTGGTCTCCCCTCCTTTTCCATCCTCTCGGGCCTCTCCCTCGGCAGGTCCCACCTGGCAGTTTTATTCTTCATCGTGTGTGCTCCAGGTGGGTTTAAAATGTGTTGTTCTGGAGCGTTTTTAATATTGTGAGCAACTTTTAATCTGTGCATGTGACTTCAGTGTCTGTGTTCAACGAAACGCCAACTGTGATTTTTTTTTTTTACTTTATATCGACTTTTTTGTGTCCCCTCCCCCCCCCCCCCCCATGAACGTTTCCTATCAATATATTTTTACCCCCTCTTTTTGTCGCCTTATATGTAACATTTTATTCTTGTATTAGTGGTCATGTCACTCAGCTGAAGAGCGTCGGATTGTGCCGCTGACAGCACTCCCCTGCCCATATGGGGCATGGGAATGAAATCGCAATAAAAAGGTCGAGAGGAGGCACGAAGTTTGAGGATTGGCTGTAGCGCCACGACAAGGGGTGGTTACGAGATCCGGGCGGCCTAAGCCACGAGCTGAGCAAGGAGGGCCTGTGCAGAGCGAAGATACCGCAGTACTTCGCCGGGGTCATCATCGACTACAAGCAGCAGGCTGACATCCCATCGGTTGATTGGCAATATTCGTGTCGGACGACCGCTTGTGGCCTGGCTACCCTCTTCTACCTGGCTTTCATCGGAACCACTCAGTAACCACTGCGACACACCGTGGATCCATGGAACTGCTGATAAAGGGGAGTAACATTCTGTAATCCTCGTGGTGATTTGTGTCATTGTCTACCTGCACTCCTCATTATTTTCTGGTTTATACCCGAGTACGGCGGTGCGGGTCTCCCACATCGTTCCCCTACACTCCGTCACGAAGTACAGGACTTCATCATCATCATCATCACCTGACTGAGAGTCTTACTCGGTCGGCTCTTTGGTCATAAATATAGGCCGTAGTATTGTACTAAGACACTAGTTGTCGCTTGAAAATTTGTCCCGCTATTATATTGCCTTTCCTTTCTGGTTTGTAATCGATAATTAGTGTTCTAAGGAATCACCTCCTGGTCGTAAATACAGCCGGAACAATTGTACTAAGGCCCAGGTCAACGTTAAACAGAAGAGAGACCTTGTGGTTAGATTAAATGTTAACAGGTTCAATGCTTTGATTGTAATTATAATTTTCCGTCATTAGTTATAATCTGAACAACCTGTCGTACTAAGCTGTGCGTTGCTGTGTTTGAAAGACAGGGTCATTATTGGTGTATTTTAGCTGGATCTTGTGGTTCCGCCAAGTTGTGCTAAGTGTTCACAAGTAATATTTTAAAACTTTGCTTCAGAGCGGCCTTAATAACTGACAATTAGTTTCACTTTGAAAATATTAACAGCCAACTGTCACCAGGGCTTAAGTCAATAAGATTGTCAAAATGGACGGGTTGGGATCCAGTCGCACCTTGGTTATCTATTGAAATTAAGAAGTTTGTTATTTTTGAAGTCATATTGATTCCTAATATGTTTAATCTATAATCACAGGTGCGCATCTTAACCCCAAACTTTTGGACATACAGCTTTCAAATTAAAAGTTACGTCATCTATTTTGAGAAACTGAATAACTTTTGTTGTCAATGATGCTCATAGTTTCCATGTGTTGCAGAAGGGCATTTATTAAGAGAGATTGTGTCCAGCGTGATAATAAAGACCACTGTTTGACCCGATAATGAGCGGGCTGCAGGTCCGTCCCGGCCGTCTTGTACATTTTGACAAGTTGTTCTTTTTGTAAAAAGAATTATGGTTATACATTGTTAAACAAACAGGTTGTGTGAAAAGAAAGTTATATTGGTGGGTCCTCGGTTCCACGTTTCCCTTAATTCCAATATAGCACGTCTCATCTAGTTTGCACTTGACGATGAGTATAAAGCCGAAATGGCCATAGTATGAAATAAATTAATAATTCGAGTACAAAACTTGCAGTTAAATGGTTGCAAATTTCATTCAAAAAATACACTGTGACTGTGTTCCCCAGTGAATGGGAGATCATGCGGTTAGTGCTTGGGATGCTGTACAAACATTTATATCTTTTCCTCCTACACTATGGTTTTCATCTGATCGTTTTAAATATTTTATTGACAGAGCTTTCGCAAAACGTGGTGGTACTCGCACGGGAACGTATTTTCATCTTTAGCTCTCATTATATCCACCCGTTGCCTGTCGCCTGCCGAATTACACACTTCGAGCGTTCTCTTTGTTATCTCCTTATTTCACAGCACGGCACCACAGTCTCTTCGCACCATATATTCAGGACAATTTTTCATAATCATGATTATAAGCAATACCATTAACTTATCGTCGGAAGGGTAAGGAAAAATCTCAAATGTGTACTTCAAAGGTTTGCAGAAACCACTAGCTATTCCAATCACACAAAAAGAGAATACAGAAGGAGAAATAGCGGCAAGTACTTCCAAAGCTCTTAGTATTTCCTAAAGACATGGAAGAAAGAGAAGAAAATTTTATTTACAGGTATTACTGCCAAAAGACTCTAAGAAGTCTGACATATAATTTGTACATGACATGTTCTTTACATTATATTGTCAGTATCATAGTAAGTGACTGTCTGCTACGCTATAGTTCTTATCCCTTATTTGTTTTTTGGGACTTCCTCCTGGCAGCATGTGGCCTGATTTGTTTTGCTTTCTTTGATCCTTGTTTATTATGCGACTATTTTTTTTATTTGCACTCTAGTGAGACGCTTTTGAGTCAAAACTAAGAATGTTAAGCATCAATTGTCAAATGTGTGATATATTTACGACAGCACGTGTCCGGATTACATTATTTCCTTAAGTGCTATAAAACAAGGAAACAAATCAATACATCGCAATAATACACATATTGACAACCACGTAAACATCTATGATGGCATTTTCCTTTCCACGGTCCGATCGGTCGTGAAATTAAAACCACATTCAAAATTCGATGAGGCGTTGCGCAGATGTGTTGCACAGTGTATCTAGTATGCTCGTCGATCGAGTCACGTCGTGCTTTTCAGTGCGCACAGTGAGCACGTAAGGATACCTAGAACAATAGTCTCGCGCCAAGTGTGAAGTGTGTGCTGTCATTCAGCCATTCGATTTCCTTATGCGCAAGTGTTCCGCCTAATTGTTATGCAGCCGACATAGCGTAACTGTCATGAGTGACAGCAAAGTGCGACAGTGTTGCAGGAACATTGAAACAGGAATTACGGACGTTCATGCTGCAGGTGGTAAGGAAACGAAGCGGCAATTCAGAACACCCGAAGAGAAATGTTTTCATCAGGCATCGTCCCCCTTTACCAATATGCTCGGCGGCACACTGCAGCTACAACAAAGATCTTCCTGCAGTGTTTTCGGTGGGAGTTGTTTGATCACCCATTATACGGCCGAGACTTGGTTTTCTCTGATTGTCATATCTTTGCTCACATGAACCGCTGGCTATGAGGACATCATTTTGGCACAGACAACGAGCCGCAGACCAGCGTAGTAAAAGTCCAGCCGTAAACATGCGTTGTCAAGCATAAAACGTTTCCTTGAACATTTCATTGTGGCGCATTATACTTTACCAGGCCGAGATGTAACGCAAAGGCAGCTATTGTCGCCTGCTATCCTGTAACGCATATACCACAGCCCACAACGATGCTTTTGTCTTTCGCAAAGTCTTTGAACACTATATCAAGTACTAGCAAATCGTAAAATCAAATACTGCATTTATGTTTACACGTGTGGCTCCATGTAGAACGACCAACAGGACTCAATAAAAGCTAGGGCCGTTAAGCAGAATAAGTTGGGGGCTGCTCGTCAAGGAGTAAATCGTTGAAGTGCCCCCAGAAATGTCCCTTGTACGCTCCTGTCTTCTCGTTTAACACACTGACGCGTTTCTCTCTTAAAGAGCAAGAAATCTCAGCTTCTTCTAATTTTTCAGCAACTACCCATTTTCTTCAAAGTGCAATTTATTCATGCTGTCTGTGACGCTCTCAACTACTGTTGCTCGTCCTTGAGGTGCTGAGCCACCGCCGATGAGCCAGTTATCTATTGTGAAAGCTATGTTAATGCCGAATTATTGGCAGCACTGACGTAATGTGTTAATATTATTGCTTACTACGTCGCTATCTTTAACTTACAAGTTAAGATATCAACTCGAGTAACTTAGAAGTACAGGATGACCCGAAAGTTCGTCAACATTTGGAAATGCACTAAGAATAATGTAGGCAGAGAGGTGGAACTTGACGCAAGACTGATATGAGCTAGCGTTTCCTTGAAATCAAAAATGAGTGAAAAACCGACCAGCAGATGGTACTGGACAGCAACACGTCACCGACGCCGCATGAGAAACGTGTCGGGTGCGAGGTACGCTGATACGTTGCAGTACCACATCATCCGTAGACTGGCTGATAAACACCTGCTGGAAGGAGGTACAACCTTTTCCACCCCATTCTGCTACACGTGTGAAAGATCTCTTGCGTATATCTGTCATACTTGGCCTCCCAAATCCCCCGAGCTCGCTCTGCTTGGGTTTACTTCAGGTCGCAAGTCTTCCTCGATCGTTCGACTTCATTAGGGATGCTAAAAGGCAATATCCGACGGCAGTTTCTCAGCACACCTACTGATGTGCTGTACAGTGCTCTTCACAAAATTGTCCCTCGACCAGCGATATTACTGATGAATGACGACTGTCATCTTGAGCATTTGTTATAAAGAGCATCGCCTTTGCTAAAAAACAGTTGTAATGCTAATCACTGCTTTTGTATCACATGAAGTGCCGTCTGTTGGTCATTTTGTCAATTTACTTTGTTTTAGTAAAACTCCCTGTCATTTACCCTATGTGTCAATTTTTACGTCTACACCCACCTTATTCTGTGAAATATTGAATTTTCAAATGTTAATGGAGTTTTGGGTCATCCTGTAGATATCCTCGGTGTATCGAAGCAGCTTAAATTAATTCATAGTGGCAAGTCTTACGGTCGAGACAGTACACCAGTTATGTTTCTTCGAGAATATGCTGATACAATAGCCCCATACTTAGCAATCATATAGAACCGCTCGTTCGAGGAAGATCAGCACGAAAAAACTCGAAAGTTGTAGAAGTCACACCAATACATACCAAAGGCAATTGGAGTAATTCGACGATTCACAGACCTATATCATGGACGTCATTTTCAGTAGGACTTTTGAACATATACTGTGCTCGAGAGTTATGAATTACCTCGAAGAAAATGGTCTATTGACACATAGTTAGCACGGATTCAGAACATATCCTTCATGTGAAACACAAATTGTGCTATCCACAGGCAATCTTAAATTTATTCTGTATTTCTAGATTCCCAGAAGGACTTTGATACCGTTCTCAAAAGAGACTTCTAATCAAGTTGCGTGCCTATGCAGTATCGTCTCAGTTGTGCTACTGGGATCCAGATTTCCTATCAGAAACCTCACAGTTCATAGTGTTATGGGCCCATTGCTGTTCCTAATCTATATAAACGATCTAGGAGACAATCTGAGCAGGTCTTTTAGATTGTTTATAGATGAAGCTGTCATCTGAAGATCAAAAAACAAGTATCTCAAAAGTGGCAGTTGAATCTGAATAAGGAAAGGTGTAACGTCATCCATATGACTACAAAAAGATACCTGTTAAATTCAGTTACACGGTAAAGTACACAAATTGAAAGGGTGTCAATTCAACTAAATGCCTAGAAATTACAATTACGATCAACTTAAACTGAAAGGACCACATAGACCATATTGTGGGACAGGCAAACCAAAGACTGCATTTATTGACAGGTCACTTAGAACAGGCAACAGGTAAGCTAAGAGACTGCGTACACTATGCTTGGCCGTCCTCTGCTAGAATATTCCTGTGCGGTATGGGATCCTTACCATGTAAGATTGACGGAGGACATCGTCAAGGTCCAAAGAAGGGCAACTAGTTTCCTGTCATCACGAAATAGGGGGGAAAATGTCGCGGATATAATACACGAATGGGGATAAAAGTCCTTAAAACAAAGAAGTTTTTCGTTGAGATCTTTTAAGGAAAACACCAACTTTCTCTTCTAAATGTGAAAATGTTTTACTGTCGCCAACCTACATAGATAGAAATGATCAGCGTAATAAAATAAGAGAAATCAGAACTGAACATGGAAGATTTAAGTGTTTATTTTTCCCACGCTCTGTTCGAGAGCGGAACGGTAGAGAAACACACACTGACGGAAAAAAACATCGCAAAACAAAGAAGGAGTTGTGCGACATACAAGTAAATTGGTAGGCGTGTTTCTACACCTGAAAGATGGTATCTATTCAAATTTCTCGTCAGTCGCATAAGACAAGCGTTAGCAACGCCACTATGAGGATGCAAATCAGGTTTGCTTTTAAAAAACACGCTGTAACGATTGTGAGCGTTAGTTACGTTTTAGATGGGACGTGGTGATTTGATTTTAGTTAAGAAGGCATTTAAGGCGGCAAAGACACCTCATCAGTTCTTGTAATAGGGCTACGAGGAGCTAGATGGTCCTTCTGCGATACTGCACAAAGACTTGGCAGGAATGTAGCCACTATACAAGGCTGCTGGCAGCGGTAGTCACGAGAATGGCCGGCCGCGGTGAACGAGCGGTTCTAGGCGCTACAGTCTGGAACCGCGCGATCGCTACGGTCGCTGGTTCGAATCCTGCCTCGGGCATGGATGTGTGTGATGTGCTTAGGTTAGTTAGGTTTAAGTAGTTCTAGGTTATAGCGGACTGATGACCTCAGAAGTTAAGTCCCATAGTGCTCAGAGCCATTTGAACCATTTCACGAGAATGTAAGGCCGCAAAGAAACCGTGCTCCGGGCGACCACGCGGCACTACCGAAGGGGAAGACCACCGTATTCGGTGCATGGCTCTGGCGCATCGTACTGCATCTGCAGCAGCAGTTTGAACAGCAGTGACACGACGAACTGTCACAAATCGGATACTTCAAGAACAGCTCCGAGCCAGACGCCATGTAGCGTGCATTCCACCCAACCCAAACCACCGACATTTGCGACTTCAGTAGCGTCAAACGAGAGCTCAATCACGGGCAGGGTGGACGTCTGTTGTGTTTTCTGATGAAAGCTGTTTCCACCTCGGTGAAAGTGATGTTGGTTAGAAGGATGACTGTTGAGGACCTGCAAGCAACCTATCTGCGCGATAGACACACTGGACTTACACCTGGAGTTATGGTCCGGGGTGTGATTTCATATGGTAGCAGGAGCACACGCATGGTTACCCCATGCACCCTGATAGCAAAATTGTACGTCAGTCTGGTGATCTGATTTGTTGCGCTGCTATTCTTGAACAGGATTCCCAGCCGCGCGGGGTAGCGGCGCTTTCAGAAGGCGCCTTGCCACGGTTCGCGCGGCTTCCTCCGTCGGAGGTTCGAGTCCTCCCTCGGTCATGGGTCGGTGTGTGTTGCCCTTAGCGTAAATTAGTTTCAGTTAGATTAAGTAGTGTGTAAGCCTACGGACCGATGACCTCAGCAGTTTGGTCCCATAGGAACTTAACCACCACAAAAACAAAAAAAAACAAAACAAAAAAAACTTCATTCGGAGGAGTGTTTTCGAACAGGATAACACTCGCTCACATATTGCTGTTGTAACCCAACATAGTCTGCGGAGTGTCGACATGTTACCTTGGCCTGCTGGATCACCAGGTCTGTCTGTAATCGAGCACATATGGGATGTCATTGAACAACAACTCCAGTGTCATCCACAAACAGCAATTATTGTCCCTGTATTGACTGAGAAAGTGCAACAACTCCACAAACTGACAAACGGCACCTATACAATACACGCACGTTTGCATATTTGCATTCAACATTCTGGCAGTTACACCGGTTATTAATGTACCACCGTTTCACAGTTGCAATGAATTATTTTACACTTATATTGACCTGTGATATTGTGATGCTAATTACTTAAATATGTTACCTAGACAAATGCATTCCCGAAATTTCATTATTTCTTTCTTTCTTTCCCTTGCGCCTTTGTCCCGCAATGTTCCCAGGGTCGGCGTGGTTACAACGGATTTGGCAAGATTAATTTAAAGGGGTGGCCGGATGCCCTTCCTGCCGCCAACCCACACCCCCCCAGGACGGAATCAGTGTACCCCAACTGTCTGCGTCGAGTGGCAACCATGAAAGAGTGCGGAAGTGTTACAAATGTCTGTGTGTCGTGTAACTGAGGCAGGATGTGGGGACCAGCCCGGTATTCACCTAGCAGGATGTGGAAAACCGCCAAAAAAAACCAGGCTGGCCGACACACCGGCCCATGTCGTTAATCCGCCGGCCGGATTCGACCCGGGTCGGCGCGCCAACCCGAGTGCAGGAAGCAGCGCATTAGCGCTCTCGGCTAACCTGGCGGGTCATTCCCGAAATTTCATTATTCTATATTAATTATTTTTTGGGGTTACGACTTTTTCCCGTCAGTGTAGTTTGAAGTTGGTTTCAAGATCCCCCTCTGTGAGGAATCTAAGTATGAATTATGGTGTAGTCATGTAAATATAGATACACAGGTTTCAGCTGTCACATTACACCCGCTCTATCGCGCAGTGGCTGTACACAATAGAGTCCCCATCACTATCTCACTACTGTTGCCCCTCCACGAGCGTGCCGTCTGCACTGATGTGGGCCACATTACTTGGTGGGCACTCCATGTCAAATTTGATTTCTGTTTTCTTTATATCTAGCGTTCCAATCATTGACCCACCTGTTTACGTATTACGATCTGAGTACGAGTAATACTGCATCAAAAACCGGCTGTTAATAAGAAAAAGACGCGTTCATCAGTGCTCGTTATTTCCACGCACGTCAATGGATTCACGGTAGCTACAGTGAGAAACAATAACGACGCACGTCACATTTCGTTTCCTGCCCAGCCCCTGCAGCGGGCGGGCGGTCGCGCCTCTGTTTGGCAGACGCCGCGGCGAGAGCGCGCCAGCTGAGCGCGACGCTATCAGGCGCGATTTATATACACGTGCGGACAGAGGCGAACACTCGCGAAGGCGGGTTTCCACGGCGGCGCTTTCACCACCAGCTCATATATCTGCAGTATTTGGGGAAGATATATCTCGACGTTTAAAATACCCACATGTACCCCGTTAAGTTATTCAGGCGGGCGAACGAAATTTTTCAGTCAAGCAAGTACCGATACAGTTAGAGGCACTACAAGGAACGCACATAACATCTCGTTTAGCGTCTTACACACGTGTATTAATTTTCGCAGTGAAACTTTTAAGCGATTACCAAGTACAACATGAAATGTAATTTCTCAGAGCGTTGATTAACTGGCGTGCAGTGGCTTAACTCGCTGCCTGCCTTTGTGTGTAGCTCAGAAAACTGTTATACAGGCCACGTCTATTCTACTAGTAGCTGCTAAGAGCGCTTGCTAAGTCTGTGAATAATGTTCGTCTAACGCTATCCTTTGCTGATGCATACGAGAGCCATTCTGAAAGTAAACAACGTTCTTTTCTGCAGATATTTTCAAAGCTAACGAAAGTAAACTTATTTTTCTACCTATCTTATTACATTAGCTTTTTTATAAGTTATCACCCTTCGAATTTAAACACTCTTCGTATCTTCTGCAAGCTCTCTTATGTCTTCCGCTAAGTCGTTTAATCCGTCGCTAACATCCTCTTTCAGTTCATTGCCATTTCTATTGTTCTTTCCACCAAAAAAAACCTTCAATTTCAGAAAAGCTGGTAAATGCTCGGGGTCAAGTCCTGGCTATACAGCTGGTGCATAAATTTTCCATTTAAATGCAATAGAATGTGGACGAGCGTGTTCGCAAACAATCACAATGCCGCTGGACTACAGTCCACGATGTTTTTAGCGCAGCGGCGTACTCGGTGAAAGATCAGATAACTGTCCGCTGCATCTCCTCGAGGCGTAAAGTCACTGAGTAGGGCGCTCTTTCCGTCCCAAAACACCAAGGCCGCATGGAGAAAAACAGAGGTCTGGCTGAAATAGTTTAAAACGGATTAAAAACAATCATCATCGCTATAAAACATTTATTTGCAATGGTTACTGGCTTTGGTCAGACTGTGATCACCTTCAGCGCATTTATACTATGATGGTCGGTGGTGGCGACGAACGGAGCAGGTGTTGTGACTCCACGAAGGTCAACTGTTCACTGCTTGACGTTCGTGGGCTCACAACACCTGCTCCGTTCATCGCCACCACCTACCATCATAGTATAAATGCGCTGAAGGTGATCACAGTCTGACCAAAGCCTGTAACCATTGCAAATAAATATTGTACTGCGCTCGAGACTGTTTTAATTCGTTTTTAAGTTATGGCCATAACCGTTTTGGTGTTCAGAAATTGTGTAACTTTTCGCAGTTTTGTTGGCGATCATGAATGATCATGTTCCAGTGGCTGGCGCATTGCTTTTGGACTTGCTTTATACGAAACCTAGGTATCTTCATCGGTATCAGTGTGATTCAAAAACTCCTTGCTTTCCTTCTCGTACCAAGTGAGAAAAAATCGGTGGGCCTGTATTTCGTTTCTTTATATGTTCATCTGCTAAATGTCGAGGAACCCACCTCGCACACACTTTTCAGTAGCCCAAATCACCACTAAACATTTTATAAAGAACTCATCGTGAAGTTTCAGTTAATCACGAGCTCACTCCATCAATAGTGAAACGTTTATTCTGTAGAATTTTTCCCTCAGTCCTTGATTTGAGTATGTCAGTAAGAACTGAAGGTTGGGACGATCGTTCTTCATCAAGAATATATCATGAATATTCATTCTCTCGCCATTAAACATGAAGCAGCATTTTTGAACTGAAGCTTCACTCATCACATTTCCATAAACTTCGGTAATGTGTCTGTAAATTTCGATAGTGTGGACTTCTTCGCGATCCGAAAGCTTATTACACTAAGAACCTCACACTTGGAGAGTTAATTTTCTCACACAATTTAAAAGCGTAGAAATAAACAGTGAAAGCCAATTCTTGCTCGCAATTGCCGTCACACTGGTGCTTGCATTGGAGACAGCATTACGCGGCCCATCACAACGAAACGTTCGTTACTTTCAGAATGGCCCTCGTATCATTCACTCGTACATGCAGGAAGTCGTTCTGATATGATGAGCAGAATTTCTCTAGGAAGGCGAGGAATGCATACCACTGTCGAGCACGAGACACATTCACCTAAACTTCATGACTTAGGAGAAAAGATTTACGGAACGTTCTTTTTTTACAAAAAAGACGGTAACAGGAATTACGTAGCACATGTTGGAGGTCCGTTTTTTTAACTACTGTGAGAACATCTCAAAAATTTGGTTTTTGAAGTGGACGGAGAACAAACGACTGATCTGCTTCAGCGTCGGATTGCCCATGAAGGGCGAATGGGTGGTGAGAAGAAGGGCATCCGACCGCTGTCTGCCACCAATATTACCAAATCCAGATTAACTTGCCGACCCGCGCAGGCACTGAATAAGACCAGGAATCAGAAGAATCTAGGTACCAGCTTATCCGTCGCGGCTAATATTTTTTATGAAAATGAGTAAAATGTTTTTACCACTACCTACTTAGGCCGTGTATGCACTTAAGCTGACAGTGTGCTATTCCTCTTTTTTGCACGAAGTAGCAAGAATACAATAACCAATCTTCCGGGCTTTTGCAATAGGTCGAATTACCAGCAAGTAGAAGTGACAGATGCTCGCCCTTGCTAACACCGACTTGTACAGACTGTCTTGAAATTGATTATATCTTATAACCCTCCTCCCAACCCATTGCTGTGTCTAAACGCTGGGCAGTAGATTGTAAATAGATCGCCAAAGACTTTCCAGACCATATGACGTGGCTCTGCCTTTTCAAGCGGAAATTTGCGAGATGCAGGTAATTTAATTGAGACCTCAGTCGATCTTGACTGTGGAAATCTATCAGTTTCGTTCCTACTTACAGGGAATCGTAATTACGTGAGCGAGGGAAGTCGACAGGGAATTGAACATGAATAAGACAGATTAAAATTTAACAGTTAGATAAGTTCTATCAGGATTCATAACCGTATAGCCGAGATCAGCCTTCAGCGACATGTTAACACTACTTTCATGCAGGGACAGCACTCACTGAATGCAGGAATCAACATATATACACTAATCAGCCAAAATAATATGACCACCTACCTACTATCGATACAGACCTGTCCAGACAGTAGCAGCGTCACCTGGTGAGCATTTACTGCGCACGGTGCATGTAGTATCAGTAAGTGTGATGTCCGCGTGTAGAATGTGGAAGGCGCGCTATCTATCTGAGATCGACCGAGGGCAGACTGTGATGGCCCAGATGCTCTGCACGAGCGTTTCGGAAATTAAACGACTTGTCGGGTGTTCAAGGAGTGCTGTGGTTAGTGTCCTCAACAAGTGGCGAAACCAACGTGTAACCACGTCCACACGTCGTGGAGTTGGGCGGTTACTCATCATTACACATGTCGGATGCCGTAGGCAGGGCATACTGGTAAAACAGGACAGGAGGCGATATGGGTGGAACTAACATCAGACTTTAATGCTGGGCAGAGCACAAACGTGTCTGAACACCGAACACTCCTAACGATTGGCCTCCGCAGCCGACGACCCACGCATGTGCCAATGTTAGCACCACGACATCGGCAACTACGATTGAAATGAGAACGTGACCATCGGCACTGGACGGTGGCGCAATGATAGAGCTTCTCGGTCTGATGAACAGCGATACCTTCTTCATAATGCCGATGGGAGGGCCCGAAATCGTCTTCTTCCAGCTCCTTGACACCTGTACTGTGGGGCAGTGACAAGCAGGCGGCGGCTCCATCATGATTTGGGGAATATTCACGTACACATCCATGGGTGCAGTGGAGCTTGTGCAAGTCTTCATGACATCAAAGGAGTATGGTAGGCTGGTTGTAGACAGCATGCGCCCTTCCCCCCCCCCCCCCCCCCTCCCCCCTCTTCCCGACGGCAGCGGCATTTTTAGCAAGATAATGCCCCAAGTCACAAGACCAGAAGTGTGACGGAGTGGTTCGAGGAACACGTTGGCGAATTCCAGTTGATGTGCTGACCTCCCAACTTGTCAGATCTGAACCCGATGGATCACATCTGACCTGAGATTGAACGTGGCGCCAGAGATAATCGCCCCCTCCCTGGAATCCGACTTGGTAACTTGTGTGTGCAGATTTAGTGTCAACGTCCTCCAGCCACGTACCAAGGCTTGATTCCTTCCATGGCAAGACGCGACGGCGCTATTATCCGAGCCAAAAGTGGACATACCCGCTATTATGTATACGGTTGTAATGTTCTGGCTTGAACGACACTTGGATTATTGCAGTGCTATAAATAGTAGAATTCATGTGAGAATCATAACATTCTAAAGAGATAAGCTGAATCCAGATGACAGCGATAGAGGTACGAATGATAGTGGTTGAGATGACTGTTTACCTCATGGCGGAGGGTGTCGCCTCACGGAATCAGCGTGACATAGTCGCCCTAGCCAAATGAAAGTGGTGACTCCCGTACATAAGTCACATTGCTAACTTCTGCTCATGGCAATGAAGAAGCAAATTGCAAATAAGGCAAGCCTGCAAGTGTCAAGGGCGTAACGCACAATCGTCAGATTCGTCTTGCTTCGGCCGTTGTTCTATAAAGCTAACAAACTGGCTGGAGCGGCTGCGCACTGAGATTTTATGACCTCAGTGTGCCCGCACGCTGGTGAGCTTCCTACCTCAAAAAGGAGGGCTAGTACCAACTACTAGGAGAGGCAGTGGCCAAGAACTGAAAAGAACTCGCACCTAGAGAACCGACACCATCTACCGGCCACTGAGGTTTCATATGTTGCCTTGAGTCCAGCCATCGAAACACGATCGTCTTTGTAACTCTGCGACTTCTCGAAAGTCGTTGTGACCTAGCAAATTTGGAAATCTGTGGTAAGTTCTATGGGACCAAACTGCAGAGGTCACCGGTCCATAGGCTCACAAACTACTTAAACTAACTTAAACTACCTTACGCTAAGTACAACACACACACCCATGGCCAAGGGAGGCCTCGAACCTTCGACTAGGGGAGCCGCTCGAAACGTGGCAAGGCGCCCTAGACCGCACGGCTACTGTGTCCTAGCACAGGGTAGAGGGAAGAGAGGTTCTACAGATCAGAATATGGCTTGCAATCGCCTAGGAGCAACTGCAGAAAAACAAACTTCCAGTGAAGACGTGTTGATTGCCTGAATCATTGCCAAACACTATCGAAGGACACCTAAGAGAGGCGCCAATTTTGAGATTTGACATGATGTTGGTAGCAGCAGAAGAATGGAACTCAGGGCTTTGATTAACACTATTTATTAGCTACCAGACCAATTACCACACTAAAGGCTAATTATAAACATTAGGAAAAGGAAAGGAGGCAACTGGTTTCACAACAGAAGTCAGTGTTGGAATCCGTGGGGTGAGCTAACAGAAGTAGCGAACACTTGGAAGAATTTTAGCTACAAACGTGAGAGAAAAGTGAGAAAAATAGACTATTCGGAGTTTAACCGAGGCTGGCGATGAGCTAAACGGAGTTGGTGCCCCAACGATCTGACTGAGAACTTTATCCGAATACCTCCAGTGCGCCTCTTGCCAACCACATTGGCAGCAGATTTCTGCCACAAGCTACGGCGGAGAAACATCAGAAGATATGAAGATTATGCAAGCAGTTAGACAAGGCGGTATTCTGTCCCCACCATAATTTAACTGTTATTCAAGTGCAATCATCACGCAAACTCTGCCAAACATAGAAATAGCTATAAAAGTTGTTGGAAAATTAATTAACAACATGCTGTGCCGATGACATACTGGTATTGACGGAAAACATCACGCAGCTACTGGCATCATTAGAATAAATTAATGCTGTCAACAATGATTTTGACCACAAAATGAATTTCAGTAAAACGAAATACGTGATTATTAACAAACTTCAAAGACCTCATCACGTATTACTTTTAACACCATCTCCGTTGGCAGAGTAACAAAACATAAATATCTTGGTACTTGGATCAATAATGAAGTCGATCAGGAAATCAACTGCGGAACTGAACAAGATACAGAGCATTTTTAAGATGAGATCCTATTTCAAAAACTTTAGTTTCAACTTGCAACTAAGACTCCGAATGATTAAATGTTATGTAATCCCAGTACTCTAGTAAGGAATGGAGACATGAACGCTTAATAGCTTACAGAGCAAGAAACACACTCCAACCACATTTACAAACAACACACAAAGCCGATAAATGCCAAGGAGCAGTTATATATCAGCTAGAGTGCCAAAAATGTAAATCAGTGTATCTGGGGAAGACCGGCAGGAACTTCAAAACTAGATATAAAGAACATATAAGAAATTGTCAATATAAACATAGCCATTCTACCTTCGCCGAACACCTTGTAAAACATGGACATGTATCATCCAACATGGAATGTGACATGACAGTTATCAGAGTGAATAATCACTACGGGAAACTCCAGACACTGCAAGTAAACATCCACATACAAAGAGCCATTGCAATGGAAAAGAAGGTGCTCAACGACCAAATCCGTATAATCGATAATTCTCTGATTTTACTAGCCACCAAAACAATATCAAACCGAAATGTAACGAGGATAAATAATTAATGAATCTCCTTCGCCCCCTTCTCTCTCTCTCTCTCTCTCTCTCTCTCTCTCTCTCTCTCTCTCTCTCTCCACACACACACACACACACACACACACACACACACACACACACACAAATGACAAATATCAGACCACACACAACACAAACAAAAGACAGAAAAACACACAACAACAGTAGGCAACACGGAAACCACACACATGTTGGTCACAAAAATGGAAAGTGTGAGTGATATATGCGACGTGACAAATGTGGGTGAAAGAATGCCAGAAATCGGCCAGATGGAGCATGGAAACTAACGAATCATCTCCAGGGCTACAAGCATGAATTAACAGCACTGGAAATAGTAAGTAACACCGAATGATAACTTCAAATTACGAAATTTGTGCTACAGAAGTTGATTCTAAACTAAAAAAAAAAACAAGAGAAAAATACGACAAAATGTAACAAAGCAGTATATTATATCTACCACATATTAGTTTATTGTATGTATAAAAGGAAACATGTATTACAGGCCACTGATGATGCTTCCCAAATAAAAGAAGCGAAACGCGTATGGCAATAAACAAACTGTCTACAATTAGTTGCATACACGGTACATACCTCCACGAACTAAACGCAACTAAGGGAAAGACAAAAAACAGAAAAAAATGACTTAGTAAGGCTTTCCTTGTTGTGGGACCTTCAGTATATATTACGTTACAGTAGAACTTTATGCAAAGAATTGGAAGACAGTATGCTGCTTGACATTTTATTTTAATATATAAATTTATGGGCCTAGGAGATGACCTGGGGGAGTCGCTGCTACAACCTTGCGACTCTGGCTAAAAATGGGGGTGAGATGCGAATACAAGAACTCAAGAAGAGACTTCTCTTAGCCTCTCTCACCTCAATTCTTCACAATCCTACCTACACGTGTTACCCCCGTTAAGCTGAGAAACCCAGTGGAAGGTTGGGTAGCCAACCCCAGCGGCAAACTGGGTCAACGAGCCGACAAATGTGGAGAACAGTGGTAGGCAACGGGAAACCACCACTGGAATTACTTCCCTAGATGTTCATGGGATGAACCGCTTTGTACAATAATCCGGAGGTAAATCTTCCCCTCAATCGGATGTAATCATTCAGATGAAGAGGCAGAAGAATGTTATGAGACGATGGAAAACTTAGCAGATAGAGAGAAAAAAATGCATGTATTGTTATAATGGGTGATTGGAATGCGGTAGTTGGTGAAGGACCAGAAGGTAAAGCTCTGGGAAAATTTGGACTGGGAGAAAGAAATGAGAGAGGGCAAAGATTGTTGGAATACTGCAATGAAAATTTCATACATTATCTGATAACCACAAAAGATAACGGTATACTTGGATATCTCGATTTGACAACAAAAGATATCAAATTGATTACATAATGATACAACAAAATGCCGAAATTGCCTAAAGACTGTCAAAAGATATCCACGGGCAAATATTTATTCAGACCATATATTAGTAGTAGCTGAGGTTCAAGTTAAATTGAAAAGAACCTGGAAAGGACAGCCCAGAGAGCACATTAACTTTGAGAAACTGAAAAACAAAGGCAATTGTGAAAAATTAGAGAATGCATATTGTAAAATCGTGATGCAAAGACTCGAAGCGGAATGGACAGAAGGAAGATGGGATCGTTTTAAAAATGGGATCAAAAAGGCAGCTAAGGAAACGCTTGTAGTCAAGGAGAGAAAAAAAGTAAGGCAAGAATGGGTAACACCAGAAATGATAACCAAAATGGATGATCGCAGGAAATGGAAAACTGTAAACACTAAAGAAGGGAAGCGCAACTACAGGAGGTTAAATAATGAATTAAGAAGGGAGACAGAAAAAGCAAAGGAGAAATGGCTGACAGAAAAGTGTGACAAGATAGAGAAATTAGAGAAATAAGGAAAATATGATTTGATGTACACAGAAGCAATGGATTTTACATTCAGGAAAAAGAGAAACAACAGTGGACTAACGGAAGTAGAGGCAGCAGACGGTAAAACGGTGAGTGAACCCCAAGAAATAATTAGAAGATGGGAAGAATATGTAGAATATATATTTAGCGTATACGCTGCTGATAGCCGACCAAGTGAAGAAGATCTTGGGATAGAAGATGAAGATAAAGTTGCAGATGACGGCAAAGGAAATGCAATACTAACTAGTGAGATTGAAGACTCTACGAAGGAGATGAAAAATGGAAAGGTAAAGGGAACTGATGAGATTCCTGCAGAACTGTTAAAGTCGTTGCAGAAAGAAGGGAAAAGGGAGTTGATTGAATCGTGTACTCAAAAATATACATGACAGGAAAATGGCCAACGAACTTTACAAAAGTGTCTTAATACCTATAGAAAAGAAAAAGAACAGCAAAACGTGTGAGGAACATAGAACAGTGAGCTTGATATAACATGCAGCCAAAGTCTTGCTGAGGACCTCAACAGCTGAATTGCGTAATAGGAGATGAACAATTTGGTTTCAGGCGAAGAGTGGGAAGTATAGATGCCATTGGGCTACTGAGAGTGATAGGGGAGAGGTACATGGAGAAGAAAAGGAAGGTGTATGTTGTGTTCATTGATCTTGAAAAGGCTTTTGACTGAGTCAGATGGGACAAACTGATGGAGTTGACTGGAGGGACAGACAGCTAATTAGAAATTTATATTTGAACCACAGAGCAAGAGTAAGAATAGGAGGTGTGATGAGTGAAGAAATAAAACTGGGAAGAGGTGTAAGACAAGGTTGTTGTTTATCACCAACACTGTTCAATATATATCTGAAGGAAATTATTAGTGAAAGTTGTGATGGAAGGAGAGGAGCTTGTATAGGGCGTCGGAGAGTGGAGTGTATAAGATTTGCAGACGACATGTTGTGATGGCAGAGAGTGCAAGAGAGATGGAACAAATGTTAGATGATCTAAACATAAAATTAGGAGAATATGAAATGAAGATTAACAAGAAGAAAACGAAAAGCATAGTAATTGGAGGAAAGGGGAGAAAATGCTGTATGAAAGTAGGGGGAGAGAAAGTAGAGCAAGTTAATAATTTCAATCATTTGGGAAGTGCAATAATGGATGATATGTATTGCTCAACAGAAATTAGGAAAAAAATTGCAATGGCAAAAGAAGGATTCAAGAGGAAACAGAAATTGCTTTGTGGACCACAAAACGAAGATCTGAGGAAAAAACTTGACAAATGTTACATCTGGAGCGTTGCACTGTATGGTGCGGAGACCTGGGCATTGAGGAAGGAAGGTGAAAGAATATTGAAGGCACTAGAGATGTGGATATGGAGAAGAATGTAAAAAGTGAAATGGAAAGACCGAGTAAGGAATGAAGAAGTATTAAGAAGAGTTGGAGAAGAAAGAAACATGCTGAGAGTTATCAGAAAGAGAAAACGTAACTGGATTGGACATTGTTTGAGGAGGGACTGTTTATTGAAGGAAGGACTAGAAGGAATGGTGAAGGGAAAAAGGGGAAGAGGCAAAAGAAGATATCAAATGCCGGCCAATATAAAAGGAGACAAATATTCAGAAATGAAAAGACTGGCTATGGACAGACAAAACTGGAAGAGGCTTAACCCACGACAAGACCTGCCGTAAGACATAATACCATACTACTACTACTACAACAAACTTATTTCGGATTTATTGTCTTCATTACCACATGTCCTGTCTTTGGAGATGGACGTATGTCAACTTTGAGTAAACCGTAATTATTTTCTGTAGTTGTTGGATATAATATTTTCTTGAGCTGCATTTTGAAGTTTTTTGATAATTTGCTGTTGCATGTATATTATAATGTCTTTTACTATCTGACAAATGTAAGACTTCAGTTTGATTGCTAGCTGTCTACTCAAAGATATTTAATGAGGCAACAACATAGAAGCCTGAGGCATTCTAAATGTTGCTATATCGACGAGTTTAAAAAAATCCTGGACCCCAAAGAATTCTCACTGAAGAAGTTCTAAGGTGATTCAACAAGACTAAGGAATTGAGGATCACAATCAAAATCAGAAAACTAGAATATTTTGGCCATGCCATGAGAGGAGAAGATGCAATATTCTTAGACTCCTAATGGTTGGAAAAGTTGTAGGGAAAAGACAAGCAGAAAGAAGGCGAACATCATGGTTACAGAATCTGAGAGAGTGGTTCGGATCCAGTTCCCTATAACCGTCTAGGTCTGAAAAGTCCAAAACTAGATTAGACATAATGACAACTAACCTACGAAGAGAGAAGGCGCCGTACGAAGAAGAAGATTAATCAACTTTCAAGGTAAATACCCGATGTGACCGCAAATATTAATTAACAATAACTGAACAGGCATGACATTTTCAGTATTTCGGCTGCGATATGATTTACGATTATGGTAATGATACAGATGAAAAGCTGCAAAAATTCCAAGCAATATATGGAACAATAAATACAAAATTTGCTACAAAACCTCAAAAAATACAAAAAATAAATCTTATAAAACCATAGAATCCCATCACTGTTGCGTGGAAGTTAAAGTTGGATAACCAAAAAGTAAGCTAACAGCATCATAGAAACAGGAGAGATGAGTTAGTTGAGGAAAGTAAAGGACTGCAGAAGAAGAGATTTAATAAGAAATTAAGATTTCGAGAAGAGTTGAATATATATGCCATTAATGAGGAAATAACTGAATATAGAGAGAGGGGGAAACAATGTGTGAACAGAATGAAAGACTACCCAACAAACCTTGAACTACAGTCAGAAAGGAAGGAGAGAACTGGCAGACCAAGGAAGCAACAGACAAACTTTGTGAAGAGGGAACAGGCAGAAGACGTCTAGTCCTGCATACAGGAAGTTTCAATAATTGTTTAACAATTTTTTGGACATGTACCTTTGACCGAAACAAGAAAAAAATATCTGGTGTACTTGAGCCCTAGAATGCATACCATAAAAGCTATAAGCATTTCTTCAATGAAAGAGATGTGTTTCATAATCGCAAACTTTAAAAAGTGCTCATAGCTCTTGACGTATGCATTTTTGAGCCCATATTTACGGGACCGTATTGTTCTTGATTTGGTCCACGATACTTCTTCCCAAAATATGGAAATCATAGTAGAGCTGGCAGTAGAAGAGATGTGTTTCGCAATATCGAAGATGAAGAAGTGCGCATAGCTCTTAAGAATGGATTTTAGAGCCCATTTTTACAAGATTGTTTTTTGGTTTTGATGTAAGGAGCAAGTCCCCAACGTTTGTAAGTATTATTTGAAGCACCCTGTACAAAACGTCTAATATTTAATGCCCCCTGTTAGTGAAGTATCCTATATGATAATACTATCACATGACGGAATTAACCTTTTAAATCTTAGTTGTTACTGTTCGTCCGCGCTAAGGCAGTGGTTACGGTGGTTTGAACGTGTTTGGTTTAAATACGTTCAATAACCATGGATAATGTAGTAGTCATTGTTATAGAACCGATTAGCTTAACGTTATTGTGATGTGATATTTATAGGTGCTTCATATGGCTTGCTGAGGGACACAGCTGAGACGAATGTGTGAGTGAATGATTATTTTTCATTGCACTTTTTTTCCTATTGCTGAAATAAAACCTGCGTCTCCTGTGTTCTGTTGCCTTAATCCGTGTTGAAATTACTTAGTGTAATCTTGGTGTTAGTGGCTACATTTGTGAATTAGCTTACATACTGGATGTTATCTTAATCGTAGTAATCGTCTCTTGAGAGATCTCACGCTATTTACTTCAAGACCTCAATTACGTCGTGACAAGAAAAGACCCTGGTTGTGTTTTCATTTAGCATGACCGCAACAGCATTGCTACGAGACCACAGTTACAGCTGAGTTAACACAGCTACGTGTCTCCGCGCAAATTAAAACCGAAAGCTGTGTGACAGATGATCCGTTGTAGGCCGACGGAGGTTACTACATTCATACATGAGCAGAAAATAGTGCCTTTAATCTCATCCTTTTCAGAATAAAATTGAGATAACTGGTTATAATCCACTTTGCTGTTTCCACTTGTCCGCGCAATACTTGGAATTATCGTCTACTGATCTCTGGAGTGGAAATTCGTGGGAACATAGTTACAAAAGAAGAAGTTCCTGCCGCACAAGCACCTAAGGATCCACCAAAGAAACCAGATTACTGGCACATTAAAACACCCAGTCAAATATCACCAACACGCTGGCATTCTCGTAAGTGGAACTCCAATGTCGCAACCAGGACTCCAGTTTTCTGTTGGATAAACATTTTAAGATAGGATTACGGGAGAAAAATAGCGCAACCCTTTCGCAACTGCCTTCAATTGATTAATAATCGTCGCTCTTGCTAAAAAGTTTATTACTTTACTCCAAGTTAGGTTTTGGCTTACACAGGGTGTAACAAAAATGGTATAGCCGAACTTTCAGAATACATTACTCACACGTATAGTAGGAAAATATGATACATGGAAATGGGTCCAGTCAGTAGAGTATGAAAAACTTTTCCAGTTTAAATTTTCAAATTGCCCTCCGAAAGCAAGGTTACATGCATCAACCGACCGTCACACTGAACCCCTGATGCGCGGATGTATCCCTGGAGAACTGTGTATTGCTTCACAGCTTTCCACAATACGGGCATCAAAACATCTTGTACCGGTGTTGTACAAAAGAGCTTTCAAATGCCTCACAAATCAAAGTCTAGTGGGTATAGGTCCGGAGAGTGTGGAGGCCAAGGAACTGGTCCACCTCTACTTACTCATCTGTAATGGAATCTGTTATTTAGAAGCCTACAAACATTAAGGGAGAGGTCCATGCATGAAGTACATGTTTTCTCGCACTCGTAAAGGCGTATTTTCTAGCAGAACAGGTAGAGTGTTCTCTAAGAAAGCATGGCAGATTATTCCGTTTAGTCCGGGTGGAAGACCAAGAGGCCTTAACAAACAGTCGCCAACAATTTCGGCCTAAATGTTGACAGAAAATCTTCGTTCACGACGTGGTTTCACAATTTCGTGAGGACTCTTGACAGCCCCTATGTGCTGACTAAGAACATTTACGGCCTGATCACGCAGAAACGAAGCCTTGCCAGTGAACAGTACTTCTTTCTTCTGCCTTTCTCCTGCATCAGCGCAGAGTCAGCATGGTTATTTAACAGACTAGCTGAGTGCCCGATGTTGCCCGGCTGTGTATTTATTCCACTCTTCTATTGTTCCACCTCCTGCTTCCTTCTCTCTCTGTCCATCCCCTCCTGCCCTCTCTCTTTTTCCATCTGTTTCTCCCCCACTCTCTGTCCATCTCCTCCACACCCCTCCATCCATCTCCACCGTCTCTCTCTACCTACCTCCTCCACATCCCATTCCTGTCCATCTCCTCCTGTCCATCCCTCTGCACATCTGCACCTGCCCCTCTGTCTGTCCATTGCTTTTGCTCTTCCCCCTGTGTACATCTCTCCTCAGCCCTCTAAATCCATCCTGTCCTCTCCACTTTTATTCGTCCACCTCCTTCCGTTTCTCTGTCCCTTTCCCCCCTCTCTCTGTTCATCTTCTCCTCTCCACTATCTGCCTCCCTCCCTGTCTCCCCACCTCTTTCTCTACCCTTCTCCCACCAAATTATCTTACCTCAACAGGAGGCTTCTGATGCTTATCCCCACAGTATTTCTTCCCAGGCAGCAATTAATATGTGTACCAAATTTAGTTGAAATCGATCCAGAGAATTTGCCCTCGTCTTTGTCCGCTACACACATCTCACACAATAAATAACATATTTCACACATCTTTCTCCACGTATTTCGCCCGTATGTGTATCGAAATTCGCTCTGCAATATCGTTTTCACCCAGCTCAATGTTTATGACGTCATATCTCCTGAGTTACGTGTAGCACAATGATACAAATTTGCAGGTACATCGGGTAGTATATGTGGATACTGCCTGCGAAATTATTTTGTGGGTAGGATTAGTAGTAAAGAAGTAACAAATTAAAACTTCATGCATGACGTGGCAATCTTTCACGCATCTCAGTGTTTGTGGCGTCATATTTGCTGAACTCCGTGTCGAACAGGTATGGGTGTAGTGCAATTCATATGAAAGTGAGCGATGGCTGGCACACCGACCCTCTTCGTTAATACGCCGGGCGGATTCGATTCGGGGTAGACGCATCTCCCCCCGTCCGACTATCCAAGCGAGTCGTCCATGAACAGCGTATTTGTGCTAAATTGAGGTTTGACTCATTGTTGAACGAAACATTTGCAGTGTACACGTGCGGGAAAACGAGGTGCTGATAATGCTTGCACTCGCTGTACGTAGTACAGACTAGCGATCCGTTTCCGCAGATGCAGAAGTTCCACCCATTTTTTTCACATCCGATTCCACATTCGGCTCCGCACTTTTATATCGGAAGTTTATCGGAACTTCGTTGATGCGTGCGCTTATTGGCCCAAAGCGCCGGCTGCTGCGCAGATGGGAGTTCGTTCGGCGGGGCCTGTTGTAAGCCGACACGTGCCGTAGCGATCGTTGGGCTTATTGGATTATTACGCTGTGGTCTTGTCCATTGTTGCACAAGTATAGCGATTTCTCGCTCGTCAGTCTACTTTGTGTTGCTGTATAATATTACTACATCGTACAGAGTCTTTTTAGTCAACGGTTTTGTGGTGTTACGTTAGTTAAAAGCGCAATAATGAAATCAAAAGCAAGCCTTATTTGGAACTATTTCTTTGAGACCAATGATTTGATAGCCAAATGCAAGGGCTGTGACAATGTATATTCCCCAAAAAGGGGGCACGACCATCGCACTGAAGAATCATCTTAAATCATTACACGGCGAGAAATCTGCGGAGTTTGAGAAATTGGATGTAACCTTCATACTTTCAGTGGAAGCGAAAAGAGAAAAGGTTAGTCAACACTTATATAACAATGTAGTCGATACTAGTAATATAGTTCGCTTATTATTATAGGGTAAGCTCTGTCCACGCTGGTGCAAAGCTGTTGTATCCGAACAATTCACAACACGACAATATTTTAAAGAGTTCACCCCATCCTTAGCTCTAGTTGGGTCGTGTTGGTTCAAGTCGACAGATAATGTGCCTTTTCTTCTTGCCGCCAGCACTTAATGATATACGCGTATAACAGTCTGTGGCACGGAACAAATGCACCATACTAATACGGGAGCTGGACACGAGTATATGTTGGCAGCACTGCACGAAATTTAAACTCATTTCACTGCTCTGCCCCTCATCCAATTTGAGCTGAGCATTTTAAAAAGTTATTGAACGGTAAATAAAAACGTTTCTAAGAATTTTAGCTTCCATTTACCTACAGAAGAGTTTTGGCACTCAATTAACTGTTTATAATCTGAAACAGTGTCAATCACGTTGCCTTTATTGAGTAGAATGTTTGTTTATTTATTGCATTTTATTCTCCATATTACATACCATGTGTCGGTAAGTTCTTTATCACCATCAGTTCTAAAATAAACACTTGTGATGGTAAATAAGCTACTGAAACCTAGTATGCAATATGAAGAATAAAATTCAATATTTATAAATTAACACCCTACTGAGAAACTGGAGCGTCATTTATACATTTGCTCAGAAACGTTTCTTTTACAGTTGTCGCATCAGCTGGGCACGCTGCGAATGATTGATGCGCTCTAGCTTAAAAACTTGGAATTTTATTTTTGTATTACCTTTAACGTCTTTAATCTCTCGGGATTATTATTATTTTTATTGTGTCGTTGTTAAGGTAAATAACAACTTACACTGCAACAAAGTCTACAAGTAAATGATTATTGGGATTTCTCGCCCCTAAAGTCTCAACAAATGGATCGCGTGATTTCTGAAATGATTGCCCTCGAGAACTTATCGTTTAATTTTGCTGAGGGTACCGGCTTTCGCATAGTAATGAATCCTGCTCTTTCCAAGTATAAGTTGAAAGGTAGTAATTCTTTACTTCGTATTTCTGCGACACCTTGTACAATAAGCTGGCAAGAAAATCAAAAATTTTCTTGAATAGTTTGGAAAAATATCTTTCACAACTGACGGATTTGCTGCAGAGATGGTGTAACCCACAAGTTTCCTGTTTTTAGAAAAAAAAGGAGTGACTGTTAAAGAAAACGTATAATTAACTATTACTGTTGCGAAAATTGTTCTTTGTACTTGGAATGATATTATTAAATGTAAATATTTGCTTTCTACATGAACTTAAAAATTGCATTTTCCGTGCCAAAATTATTATCACACCATTTTACCTCCAAGAAACATTTGAAACTTTATTGCTGTATACCAAATTTTTGTACTTTTATACCTCATTGTTGCTCTTTCTGAACAAAATATGTATTTACTGCCAGAATGAAGTAACCGACATTATCATAGTTTTAAGAAAAATGATGGTTTTAACACTATTTAAATTAAATAAACACTATGTATTAAAGAAAATAAACATCCATTTTACATTTTGTTACAAACCTGTAATGCAAAGTACAACTTCTTTATTTACTGACATTAGAACTTAAAATAATCCAACTATTTAATGTAATATTACAAAAATGTCTAGAAATTTCTCCCAGTAAACAAGCAATCACTGATTTTCGTCATCTTCACTCAGAGGTATTTCCAAGGATTATCAGAAGATGTTTATAACTTTGAAATGTGAAGTCATAACTTGGCGTCATAGATGTGACACAATGTCGACAAAATTTGAAACGATGCTTCAAGAATGGGGCATACAACACCAGGCAGTGCATTGCACTGTTAGTCATGGTGGATTAACATGATTAAAGCTTTGCAGTTGTCTAGCTTTGATGATGTGAATTGTGCAATACATGAGATACAACTTTGTATTCGAGCTGCTGCTGGATCAAAGGAGTGGCTCCTATAACTTATTGAAAAAGTGAAAAAAATTGCAACCCATTTCAATGAATTCTTGGTCGCACAAACTGAGCTGACATAAATTCAAAGGGAACGCCTTAATCAACCTGCTTCATCTGTCTTCACAATTGCCCAACACAGTAAGTATTGTTAAATATATACATGTATAAATGACTTTCAATTTTATGGTCTTCCTTTAGTGTAAGTATTATACGTTTTGTTGTTATGAAAGTCGGATCTGTTAATTTAATTTCTTCCATTTTCAGCCAGTGTTGGTTAGACCATCAGTGAGAGAGCGCTGCTAATAAGGCAAGTACACCGTTCGTTTATTACATATTTTTACAAGCTTCAAGCAGTATCGACTTCAGCAATGGATAGGAACTGTGATTGTTGTGTACAGATGCGAGCTGAGTTGTTGACCGTTCACTCACAGCTCCAGGCTGTGTTGGCTTCTGTCACTCAGCTTGAAGCTGCTGCCAAGGGGCATCACTGTGGGGGGCCGGACGCAGGGATGCAAGGGATGTCGAGACGTCCCCATGTCCCCCGATCGGTCTATGCTGTGGCTGCTCAGGGTACTGCCTGCACTGAGGTTGATCCCTCATCTGTGGTCGAGTGGGAGATCACTCCAAAGTCTGGCAGGCAGCGAAAGACTTTCCAAGGGACCAATCGCAGGACTTCCCCAGTTCATTTTACGAAAATGTTTAGGACGTTATCTGTGGCTGACGAAGTCTCTGAGCCAGATGCAGTCATCCACCCTCTTCCAGGGGAAGCTTCTCGGCCCGTAAGGTCTGTCCATTCATAAAGCTTGGGTTTGCTGGTAGTTGGGAGCTCCAACATTAGGTGCATAATGAGGCCCTTTAGGAATATGACTGCCAAGGAGGGGAAGGAAGCCAGTGTGCACTCCATGTGCATGCTGGGGGGATTCATACCAGATGTGGAAAGGGTGCTTCTGAGTGCCATGCAGAGCACAGGGTGCAGCCAACTGCAGGTGCTGGCCCGTGTTGATACCAATGACGTGTGTTGCTTTGGATCGGAGGAGATTCTCTCTGTTTTCAGTCTGTCAGCGGAAATGGTAAAGACTGCCAGTCTTGCTTGCGAGATTAATGTGGAGCTCACCATCTGCAGCATCGTCGACAGAACCGACTGTGGTCCTTTGGTGCATAGCCGAGTGTAGGGTCTGAATCAGAGGTTCAGGTGGTTCTGTGACCGTGTAGGCTGCAGATTCCTTGACTAGCGCCATAAAGTGGTGGATTTACGAGTTCCACTTAATAGGTCAGGAGTCCACTAAACATAGGAAGCGGCTACAAGGGGAGTGGGGGATGTGTGGAAGGGACTGAGCGGTTTTTTAGGTTAGAGGGTCTCAGGAAACCACAGAAAGGGCATCCCACTAAAAGGGGGTGGGTGAAATATAGTAATGTAGTTGTAGTAGTTGTAGTAGTAAATTGTCATAGCTGTGTTGGGAAAAAACCAGAGCTCCAAGCCCTAATAGAAAGCACTGAAGCTCAAATAGTTATAGGTACGGAAAACTGGCTAAAGGCGATAATAAGTTCAGCTGAAATTTTTGGAAACGACCAAACAGCGTTCAGAAAGGATAGATCAAAATCTGTTGGTGATGAAGTATTTATTGCTGTCAGAAGTAGTTTACCTTGTACTGAAATTGAAGTGGATAGTTGCTCCGAAATGGGAAGAGGTTATACTTGATAATCAGACTAAACTATTAATTAGAACGTTTTACCGACCCCCCGACTCAGAAGATACAGTTGCTGAACAGTTCAAAGTCTCATTTCGAATGGGTACCCCACTCATACAATTATAGTTTGTGGTGACTTCAATCTACCCTAGATATGGTGGAAAAACTATACGTTTGAAGCCGGCGGCAGGCATAAAATGTCATCCCAAATTGTACTGAATGCTTTCTCAAAAAATTATTTTGAACAATTAGTTCATGAGCCCACTCGAAGCGAAAATGTTCGCGAAAACATACTTGACCTCTTAGCAAGAAATAATCCTGGACGAATAGGGTGTATCATGGCGAAAACAGGGATTAGTGACCACGAGGTAGGTGCTGCTAGGCTGAATACCGTAACACATACAACCTTCAAAAAGAAACGCAAAGTACATCTATTTAAAAAATCTGATAGAAATGCTCTTAACGCCTTTTTAAGAAACAGTCTCCACTCCTTTTAATCTGATCACGTAAACGTAGAAAAGATGTGGAATGACTTCGAAGAGATAGTATCGACGGCAGTTGAAAGATACATACCATATAAATTAATAGGTGATGGTACTGATCCCACACAAAACCGATCGCTGTTGCAATAGCAAAGAAAAAAGCATTCCAAACTTAAAAGAACGCAAAATCCTCAATATGGGCAAAATTTTGCGGAAGTTCGAAATATAGCGAGTGCTTCAGTGCGAGATGCTTTTAATAATTTCCACGGCGAAACTCTGTCTCAGAATCTGTCAGAAAACCAAAGAGATTCTGGTCATACATAAAGCACACCAGTGGCAAGACGCAATCAATATGTTCACTGCGCAATAACAACGTTGAAGTCACTGATGACAGTACCACTAAAGCAGAGTTATTAAACACGGTTTTCCGAAACTTCTTCACCGAAGAAGACGAAGTAAATGTACCTGAATTCCAATCAAGATCAACTGCCAAGATAAGCAACATAGAAGTAGATATCCTCTGTGTAGCAAAGCATCTTAAATAACTTAATAAAGGTAAGGCCTCGGGTCCAGACTGAATACCAGTCAGGTTCCGTTCAGAGTGTGCTGATACAATAGCTCCATATTTAGCACTTATATACAACCGCTCGCTCACAGAAGTTCCGTACCTAAAGAATGGAAAATCGCTCAAGTCACACCAATACCCAAAAATAAGAGTAATCCGCTGAATTACAGGCTCATATCACTAACGTCGATTTGCAGTAGGGTTCTGGAACATATTCTGTGTTCGAACATTATGAATTGACTCTAAGAAAACGAATAATTTACACATAGTCATCACGGATTCAGACAACATCATTCTTGTGAAACACAAGTGGCTCTTTACACTCGTGAAGCAATGCGTGCTATCGACACGGGATGTCAAATTTATTCCATATTTTTAGATTTCCAGAAGGCTTTCGACACCGTTCCTCGCAAGTGTCCTCTAACCAAACTGCGTGCATATGGAGTATCGCCTCAGGTGTACGACTGGCTTCACGATTTCCTGTCAGAAAGGTTACAGTTCGTAGTAACAGACGGAAAGTCATCGACGAAAACGGAAGTAATATCCGGATTTCCCAAGGAAGCGTTATAGGCTCTCTATTGTTCTTGATCTATATTAATGACATGGGGACAATCTGAGTAACCCTGCAGATGATCCTGTCATTTACCGTCTCGTAAAATCATATTACCAAAACGAATTGCAAAATGATTTAAATAAAATATATGTATGGTGTTAAAAGTGGCAATCGACCCTGAATAAAGAAGAGTGCGAAGTTATTCACAGGAGTACTAAAATAAATCCGCTAAATTTCGATTACGCGATAAGTCACACAAATATTAAGGCTGCTTAGCGATTACAATTCCAAATAACCTAAATTGGAACGATCACATAGATAATGTTGTGGGTAGAGCAAACCAAAGACTGCAATTCATTGGCAGAACTCTTAGAAGGTGCAACAGGTCTACTAAAAAGACTGCTTACACTACACTTGTCCGCCCTGTTCTGGAGTATTGCTGTGCGGTGTGGGATCAGCATGAGGTGGGACTGACGCATGACATCGAAAAAGTTCAAAGAAGGACGGCTCGTTTTGTATTATCGCGAAATAGGGGAGATAGTGCCATGAACATGATACGTTAATTGTAGTGGCAATTATTAAAACAAAGGCCTTTCTCGTTGCGGCGGTATCTTCTTATGAAATTTCAATCACCGGTTCTCTCCTCCGATTGCGAAAACATTCTGTTGGTACATAGAGAGAAGTGATCACCACGATAAGAAAAATCATGGCTCGCACAGAATAATTTAAGTGCTCGTTTTTCCCGCGCGCCGTTAGAGACTGGAACGGTAGAGAGACAGCTTGACCGTGGTTCATTGAACCCTCTGCCAAGCACTTTATTGTGAATAGCAGAATAATGACGTAGACGTATATGTAGCTGTAGATGTGGAATAGCACATTCTATATGATGGAACGATTTTCAAAGCTGAAGGATCGGCTGATTTTGTACTTACGTTCAAACCCAATCACGATGCTCCCCACTGAAGACTGGATACACGTTGAAAAATTTGTAGAAGTAATGAAACCATTCAAAGAAATTACTAGAAACCTAAGCAGCTCTCTAGCGAGTATTTCACCAGTCGTACCGTTAATTATTGTTCTTGTGACCACTTTACAGCAAGAAGAAAGAAAAAGTAATACTTCAGAACAATTCCAAAACATTACAAGAAAATTGCGTGATGAATTGAATCCAAACACGAGATTTGGGGAACTGACCACAAGCGATAAGTACACAATTGTGACTTATTTAGATCCACGATGCAAGTCAAAAGTTTTCTATGGCATCGTCACAATTACATAATATGATGATGATGAAAGCCAGAGACCCAAACTCATCTCAAGATGACTGCATACCTACTAGCTCTAAAAAGTGCAACTTTAAAACTGAAAATCAGACTTCAACAAGCTGTGGGTTAATCACCGAATCTCAATTTCAAACATCGTTACAAACATTATAATTCATATTAAATATGAACGAAGATCAGCAAGATCAGACTACAACTAACGGAAACGACAATCTGCTTTTGATGTCTGAATCAAACTTACTGGAGCACAAAAAGGAAAAAAGACTTCCTGTAAAAGATGACCCGCTAATGCGGCGGAAATCAAATGGACCCAAGTACCACTATCAATTGCCACTAACTGGCCAATGTTTGTCAGCTCCTCCCAGTACCATAGCCAGAGTAGAGCCGGCAGTTGTAGCCGAGCGGTTCTAGGCGCTTCAGTCCGGAACCGCGTAACTGCTACCGCCGCAGGTTCGAATCCTGCCTCGGGCATGGATGTGTTTGATGTCCTTAGGTTACTTAAGTTTAACTAGTTCTAAGTTCTAGGGGACTGATGACCTCAGATGTTAAGTCCCAAAGTGCTCAGAGCCATTTGAACCAATTATTCAGTACGAATTTAATTCATATACGAAGAACATCAAAATTGATTGCAGGGTGAAAAATGGTTCAAATGGCTCTGAGCACTATGGGACTCAACTGCTGCGGTCATAAGTCCCCCAGAACTTAGAACTACTTAAACCTAACTAACCTAAGGACAGCACACAACACCCAGCCATCACGAGGCAGAGAAAATCCCTGACCCCGCCGGGAATCGAACCCGGAAACCCGGGCGTGGGAAGCGAGAACGCTACCGCACGACCACGAGATGCGGGCTGCAGGGTGAAAAAGCGGAAAAATTACTTTTTGTTAAATATTATCTGCTGTTGATAAATTCTGAGCATTAATAAAATAAGAAAATAGTGTTTGATAAAGAACTGTTTTTTTAATAGATTTACGCTTCTGTTTCTGCTCTCGCTAAAATTGGCTTTTGACATCTGTTTCCGCTTGTGTTTCTGTTATAACACTTCTGCCGCATCATTAGCACAAACACACCAAGGTCTCATGCAGCACTCTCCACGTAGTCATGTGGTCAATATTACTTGTCGCAATATTACACACGCTGACACTAAGGTAGTCGTCAGCTGCGCGATGAGGTTCCTCTTCCAGTTGAGGTGTCCCCGTCCTTCAAGGCCATCCCCACGAGTGAGAAGTAGCCCTAAACGTTCCACGCCTCCTAAGACGACGATCAAATGCTTCTACCGTTCTCCTCTCGTAGCACTGTCGTTCTAGAGTTGAACGCCACGACCATTACAGTCCGCTTAACACGTACAGCAAACGGGCCTTTGCCAACGCGGTATGTGAGCACACTGACATTGCACTGAACCAGAAACCAAGTACGTTATGACCATGAAACAGTTGACGCTAAGTGTTCAGTGCTAGTAGAGCAATGAAGTTAGACGCATATGAACTCAAGCAGTGAACTAACTTACATGTCAACATTATGTTTTCCATTGGAACACCGGATACTCGCAGTACACCTAAGAATTATAACTTACTGTACATTCTAACCAAACGCAACCAAGAGGGTATTTCGAACGTTTCGTGTACAAAAAGATTCATGTAATACTGGTACATTCTGTTACTGCATGTTTCTCATGATTAATGAGATTATCAAAGGAAGTAGAAAACGGGTTCTAACATGGAAGTAAACGCGTTTCCAAACCCATGTCCATATAACATCTTATTCCTCTGTGTTCGCAGCTCGTGGTCTCGCGTTCTCGATTCCCGATTATGGGGTCCCGGTTTCGATTCCCGGCGCGGTCAGGGATTTTCACCTGTCCCGAGATGGCTGGGTGTTGTTACGTCGTTTTCATCATCATCATCATCATCATCATCATTCAGCCCCATTGTGGTCGGAGGAACGAAACGGCAAACCATCTCCATTAGGACCTTGCCTAGTACGGTGGCACGGGTCTCCCGCATCGTTCCCCTACGCTCTGACAAGAAACATGGGACTCCATTCATTCATGTGCATAATGTTTCGTGAAACTTTGGCCATACTTCTTTGTATACTCGTTTGTTTCTCTAGTGGAATGTGAATATTATGCTGTTGTGAAGCAAAGCCGTATTTGCTTCACTTTGCTTCAACACAGCACAGTTTTGAAATTCCAGTGGAAAATGGGTTAAATATGAAAATCTACAGCGATAGCAAAGCAGAATTAGGAACTTCTAACAGGAGAGGTTATCAATCAATTCAGTACACAGGTGTGGAATAGCAACGCTCTCCAAACGTAGAGAAAGTAATCATCTTAAAAAATTGCCCATTATAATTTCTGCTCTAGAAGTTTAACTCCTGCAAATTCTAGTTTTTTTTTTTTTTTTTTTTTGGTAGGGTTTAAGGGCGCTCAACTGCTGAGGTCATTAGCGCCCAGTCACTGGTGTTAGAGCACAAGGAACCTGCTAAAACTCAAGGGGATGGGGGGACATCAAAAGGACCTGACAAAGATGCAGATGAAATAAGTAAAAAGGTTAAATGTCTTTGGTCAAGCCAGTTAAAGTTATAAAACGCAGAAGACGAGCAGCTGCTCGAGCGTCATCAGCTAAAACATCCGGTAAGGTAGATGGCAGGGACAGGACAACACGAAATTGACTAAAACGGGGACACGACAATAAAACATGGCGCACCGTTAATGCCTGACCACAAGGGCACTGCGGGGCTGGGTCACCAGAGAGCAGGTAGCGGTGGCTAAACCGGCAATGCCCAATCCGCAACCTGGTCAGAAGGACCTCCTCGCGCCGAGATGGTCGGGAGGAAGTTGTCCAAGCAGTTGGGAGCGGTTTTACTGCCTGGAGCTTGTTTCCTTGGAGGGATGACCAAGCATCCCACCACAAGGACACAAGCCTCTTACATACATCCCCACAAACGTCAGATGACGGGACACAATGGGAGGCTGGCCGAGGCAGGAGGACTGCAGCCTTGGCTGCAGCATCCGCAGCCTCATTCCCAGGCACTCCTACATGTCCGGGGACCCACAGAAAGCTGACAGAACCGCCATTATCAGCGAAACAATGGAGGGACTGCTGTATTCGTTGAATCAAGGGATGGACCGGATAGGGAGCCCCAAGGGTCTGAAGAGCACTAAGTGAGTCAGTGCAGAGGACATACGATGAATGGCGGTGGCGGCGGGCATACTGAATGGCCTGATGGAGAGCAAAAAGCTCGGCCGTAAAGCTGGAACATTGGTCAAGGAGCCGGTATTTAAAGGTGGCGGTCCCGACGACAAAGGCACAGCCGACACCATCGTCAGTTTTGGAGCCATCGGTGTAAATAAAGGTGTGACCAGCAAGTCGAGCACGAAGTTCGACAAACCGTGAGCAATACACTGCAGCCGGAGTACCCTCCTTCGGGAGTGAGCTGAGGTCGAGATAAATACGAACCGGAGCCTGGAGCCAAGGTGGTGTTGGGCTCTCACCCTCTCTTTTTTTTTTTGTGGTTTTAGGGCGCACAACTTCAATGGTCATTAGCGCCCTGACTACTCTAAGAATGCACCGCGAGGCACAAGTTGACCACAACAACTAAAAGGGAAAACACGATAAAAGACAGACTGACAGGCATAGGATTAAAAAACAGCATCATCAAATGTCCTTAGCGAGGTGTGTCAAATTGATAAAACGAAGAACACGAGCAGCTGCTCATGGGTCATCCGCTAAAATGGCATCGAAAGTATTTGGCAGGTTAAGATCGAGGCGCAGTGTGTTAAGATCTGGACAGGACATTAAAATGTGTCTAACCGTCAGTAAGTGCCCACATGGGCAGAACGGCGCCGGCGCAGCCGTCAGCAGATCGCGATGGCTGAACCGGCAGTGTCCAATTCTTAACCGGGCTAAAACGACCTCCTCCCGCCGAGAAGGGCGTGAGGAGGACGTCCAAGCCACGGGAAGAGGTTTTAAGGCCCGAAGCTTGTTGTCGGTAAGTGCAGCCCAATCGGCATGCCACAGAGATAAGATGCGCCGACAAATCACCCTACTAAAATCGGACGAAGGGACGCAACAAGAAGCTGTTCGAGGCTGGAGGACCGCAGCCTTGGCCGCGGCATCTGCAGCTTCGTTCCCAGGGATACCGACATGGCCCGGAACCCACATAAAGCTAACTGGAGAACCGACGTCCACCAGCTGCTGAAGAGAGCGTTGGATCCGGTGTACGAAAGGGTGAACCGGGTACGGATCACTGAGGCTCTGGATGGCGCTCAGGGAATCTGAGCAGATGACATAAGCAGAATGTCGGTGGCGGCAGATGTAAAGAACAGCCTGGTAGAGGGCAAAGAGCTCAGCTGTGAAGACCGAACAATGGCCATGGAGCCGGTATTTGAAACTTTGTGCCTCGACAATAAAGGAACACCCGACCCCGTCATTGGTCTTAGAGCCATCTGTATAAATGAAAGTCATGTCGATGAACTTCGAACGAAGTTCCAAAAAACGGGAGTGGTAGACCGAACCGGGGGTGACCTCTTTTGGGAGCGAGCTGAGGTCAAGGTGAACGCAGACCTGAGCCTGGAGCCAAGGTGGCGTGCGGCTCTCGCCCACTCGAAAGGTTGCAGGGAGGGAAAAAGTAAGGTGTTGAAGGAGGCGACGAAAGCGAACGCCAGGGGGTAGCAGGGCAGAGACATACAACCCGTATTGACGGTCAAGAGAGTCGTCAAAAAAGGAACGATAAGACGGATGGTCGGGCATTGACAGTAGCCGACAGGCATACCGACAAAGCAGTATATCGCGCCGGTAGGTGAGTGGCAATTCGCCAGCGTCAGCATGAAGACTCTCTACGGGACTGGTATAAAATGCTCCGATCGCAAGTCGTAAACCCCAATGTTGTATGGAGTTGAGGCGGCGTAAGATGGATGGCCGTGCAGAGGAGTATACGAAGCTCCCATAATCCAGCTTGGAGCGGACGATCGACCGATATAGACGAAGTAGGACGGTTCGATCCGCTCCCCACGACAGACCACTGAGAACACGGAGGACATTTAAAGAACGGGTACAACGGGCGGCCAAATATGACACATGTGGAGACCAGCTAAGTTTCCTGTCAAATGTAAGGCCTAAAAATTTGGTTGTCTCCACGATTGGGAGAGCAACGGGACCGAGTCTTAAGGACGGTGGGAGAAACTCTTTGTATCGCCAGAAGTTAATACAGACCGTCTTCTCGGCAGAAAAACGGAAGCCATTGGCGACACTCCAGGAGTAAAGACGGTCAAGAGAACGCTGAAGACAGCGCTCCAGGACACGTGTACACTGCGCGCTGCAATAGATGGTAAAATCGTCCACGAAAAGGGAGCCTGATACATCAGCTGGGAGGCAATCCATTATTGGATTGATCGCGATGGCGAAGAGAGCGACGCTCAAAACTGAGCCCTGTGGCACCCCATTCTCCTGGCGAAAGGTGTCGGACAGGACAGAACCCACACGTACCCTGAACTGTCGATCCATTAAAAAGGAACGAATAAAAAGAGGGAGGCGACCGCGAAGGCCCCATGTATGCATGGTGCGGAGGATGCCCGCCTTCCAACAGGTGTCGTAAGCCTTCTCCAAATCAAAGAACACAGCCGCGGTCGGGCGCTTCCGCAAGAAGTTATTCATAATGAAGGTCGACAAGGTAACCAGATGGTCAACAGCAGAGCGGCGCCTACGAAATCCACATTGTACATTGGTAAGTAGGCGTCGAGACTCGAGCAGCCAAACCAATCGAGAGTTAACCATTCGCTCCATCACTTTACAGACACAGCTGGTAAGCGAGATAGGTCGATAACTGGAAGGCAAGTGCTTGTCCTTCCCCGGCTTAGGAATCGGGACAACAATAGACTCGCGCCAGCATGCGGGAACATGTCCCTCAATCCAGATGCGATTGTATGTACGAAGAAGAAAACCTTTACCCGCAGGAGAAAGGTTCTTCAGCATCTGAATATGAATAGAATCTGGCCCTGGAGCAGAGGACCGTGATCGGCCAAGTGCGTTTTCGAGTTCCCGCATGGTGAATGGGGCATTATAACTTTCACAATTCGAGGAGCGGAAGTTAGGTGGCCTAGCCTCCTCTGCCTGTTTGCGGGGGAGGAAGGCAGGGTGGTAATGAGCGGAGCTCGAAACCTCTGCGAAAAAGCGGCCGAAGGCATTGGAGACAGCCTCAGGGGCCACAAGGACGTCATTCGCGACCTTCAAGCCAGAAACTGGTGAGTGGACCTTAGTGCCAGACAGCCGGCGCAGGCTACCCCAGACAACAGAAGAAGGAGTAAAACTGTTGAAGGTGCTTGTGAAAGCAGCCCAGCTGGCTTTCTTGCTTTCTTTGATAATACGACGACACTGAGCACGTAATCGTTTATAATTGATACAATTCGCCACTGTAGGGTGGCGTTTAAAAGTGCGTAAAGCGTCTCTACATGCTGCGGTCCACCAGGGGACCGGTACGCGACGTGGAGAAGAAGAAGGGTGAGGGATGGAATATTCAGCAGCAGCGAGAATGACTTCCGTGAGGTGTGCGACCTGACGATCGCAGCTTGTAAAGGTTTGATCCTGAAAGGTCGCCCTGGAAGAGAAGAGCCCCCAGTCTGCCTTGGAGATGGTCCAATTAGAGAAGCAGGAGATGGATAACACACGGGAAGTGGTCGCTCGAATATGTATCAGAAAGTGCATACCACTCAAACCGGCGTGCAAGTTGGGGAGTACATATAGAGAGGTCTAAATGGGAATAGGTGTGAGATGTGTCCGAAAGAAAAGTAGGGGCGCCAGTATTGAGGCAGACAAGATCGAGCTGGTTGAAAAGGTCTGCTAACAAGGAGACCCTCGGGCAGGATGCTGGAGAGCCCCAAAGGGGATGGTGGGCATTGAAGTCTCCAGTTAACAAAAATGGTGCAGGTAGCTGAGCAATAAGTTGCATCACGTCTGCCCTGGTAACGGCAGATGACGATGGAGTGTAAACGGTACAAAAGGAAAACGTAAAAGTGGGGAGAGTAATGCGGATGGCAACTGCCTGCAGGCCGGTGTGCAACGTGATAGGATCGTAGTAAATATCATCCCGGACCAGCAACATAACCCCTCCATGAGCTGGGATACCTACCACAGGGGGTAGGTCAAAACGCACAGAGGTGTAGTGTGCCAAGGCAATTTGATCGCATGGGCGTAGCTTCGTTTCCTGGAGGGCTACGACAAGCGGACGGTGCAAGCGGAGCAGCAACTTCAAGTCCTCTCGGTTGGAGCGAATGCTGCGAATATTCCAGTGAATAAGTGCCATCGTAAGAAAGGAAAGATGAGAGAAGTGGTCACCTCGAAGGCCGCTTAGGGCCTGGCTTCGAGCGAGCACTGCCGCCGCTATCAGTAGGCGGACAGTCATCGTCCATTGGGTCTATAGGGTCATCGGCCATCTCGGGAGGATGGCCGGGAGGGGGAGCTTCCTCCGCCAGTGAACGGCCAGATGTACGGCGACCAGCGGTGCGGCCAGGCGAAACGGATGACGGCCTGGGGCGGCAGCCGCTGGGTGGCGCAAGAGAAGAAATGCGCCGTGGCGGGGAAGGAGAACTGTGCTTCCTATGCGCCTTTTTGGAAGGACGTGTAGTGGAAGTACCGGCCGAAGGCTGGGAGGTCGAGGTACGGAGGAAGTCTGCACGGGATGGTTCCTTCTTGAAGGCCCGTGCATCTGACTTCGGTGTCTTCGTCTTAGCAGAAGCTGAGGAAGATGCTCGTGTCTGTGGGGTGATGGGAGGAAGAGGAGACGTCGACCGCGCGATCTTAGCACTGGCCGAACGGACGACCGTGGTGCTGAAGGTCAGATCGCATGTCTGGGTTGCTACCTCCCGGGTAGTCCGAGGAGAGGCGAGGACAGTACTGTATTTCCCCGCTGGGAGCAGCGTGGGCTTCCTACTAGCCAGTAGCTTGCGAGCAGCCGAGGTGGACACTCTCTCTTTGACCCGAATTTCCTGGATACAGCGTTCTTCCTTATAGACAGGACAGTCGCGGGAGGATGCGGCATGGTCACCCTGACAGTTCACACAACGAGGAGACGGAGGTGGACAGTCACCCTCATGGGCATCCCTGCCACAGGTGACACATTTAGCCGCATTGGAACAAGACTGTCGAGTGTGATTGAAACGCTGACACTGGTAGCAGCGCGTAGGTGTCGGGATATAGGGGCGAACAGAAATAACCTCGTAGCCCGCCTTGATGCGCGATGGCAGCTTAACACTATCGAAGGTCAAGAAAATTGTCCGGGTCGGTACAAGGTCATTGTTGACCTTTTTCATGACCATATGGACAGCCGTCACGCCCTGCTCAGCGAGGAATGATTGAAGCTCCTCGTCAGTCAATCCGTCGACGGAGCCAGTATAGACCACACCACGAGACGAATTCAAAGTTCGGTGGGCCTCCACCCGGACAGGGAACGTGTACAGGAGGGTGGCCCGAAGCAGTTTTTGTGCCTGAAAGGCATTCTCAGTTTCTAGTAATAAGGTGCCGTTACGCAACCTGGTACAGGATTTGACAGATCCGGCTATGGCATCTACGCCCTTCTGAATAACGAAAGGGTTGACAGAGGAAAAATCCTTTCCGTCCTCAGTTCGAGAAACTACGAGGAACTGTGGGGCAGGCGGTAGTACTTTTGTCACTGTTGGCTGGTCACGTTTCCGTTTGTGGGTCGAAGTCGAAAGAGATGGAGTAGAATCCATTGCGGAGGAATCCCCCATGATTGCCAGCGTCTCCGATGGCGCGCTCCTTCCTTGTGGGGACCCTCTCAGAGGGCACTCCTGCCTTAGGTGAATGTTTACACCTCAGGTCACACCTCCCGAGAAACAGACGGAGGGACCAATCGGCATGGTCAGAAGGTATCAGCTCAGGCAATCACCCCTCCCCGGGCCTGGCCTTTACCAGGGGGTACGCGCGTGCCTTACATGTCTACCCAGGGCGGGGACTTACGCGTTACCCTGTCACCGGCTACGCGTGCGAACGCGTGGGTCGGCCTTCAGGCACGCACAGGGAGGAAGGAAGAAGAGGAAAAAGAAGAGAGAGAGGGAGAAAGAGGACAGACTGTCTCAAACGCCGAGGCGGAGACCAGAGAAGGCAAGGAGAAGAAGGCAATGAGAAAGCAAGGGGAAGAAGGCAATGAGAAGGCAAGGAGAAGAAGGCAATGAGAAGGCAAGGAGAAAAAGGCAATGAGAAGGCAAGGAGAAGGCAAGGGAAAGAGTAAGGAAGACAGTGAGGTGGAGAAGAGCAAAGAAAGGAACCAACAAAAGGAAGGAAGAAACGAGAAGTGAAAAAACCAAAAGGACCACGATGATAGGTCGTGGAACCGTCCGTCTCCGGACGCAGGAGCGAACTACCCCCGTGAGGGGGATGGACTCCTTTTAGTCGCCTCTTACGACAGGCAGGAATACCGCGGGCCTATTCTAATCCCCGGACCCACAGGGGGGTCACCCTCTCTGAAGGTGGTAGGGAGGGCAAAATCCAATTGTCGAAGCAGGCGACGGAAGCGGACTCCGGGGGGCAGCAGGGCAGACACATACAACCCGTACTGACGGTCGAGAGAATCGGCGAAGAAGGACTGGTAAGAGGGGTGTTCGGGCATAGACAACAGCCGGCAGGCATACCGACACAGCAGTATGTCGCGCCGGTAGGTCAATGGTAACTCGGCAGCTTCAGCGTAAAGACTCTCGACAGGACTAGTGTAGAAGGCTCCGGTCGCAAGACGTATCCCCCGATGGTGGATGGAGTTGAGCCGGCGTAAGAGGGATGGCCGAGCGGACGAGTAGACGAAGCTCCCATAATCCAGCTTCGATCGGACTATGGACCGATACAAGCGAAGCAGGACAGTGCGATCCGCTCCCCAAGATGAACCGCTAAGAACTCTGAGGACATTAAGGGAATGTGTACAACGGGCCGCCAAATAAGAGACATGTGGAGACCAACACAGTTTCCGGTCCAACGTGAGCCCTAGAAACTTAGTTGTGTCCACGAATGGGAGAACAACGGGACCGAGATGTAAGGATGGCGGAAGGAACGCTTTATATCGCCAAAAGTTGATACAAACCGTCTTCTCTTCAGAGAACCGGAAGCCATTTGCCACGCTCCATGAGTAGAGGCTGTCTAGACAACGCTGGAGGCAGCGCTCCAGGAGGCATGTTCTCTGGGCACTGCAGTAGATCGCGAAGTCATCGACAAAGAGAGAGCCTGAGACATTAGGTGGAATGCAATCCATAATTGGATTGATCGCGATGGCAAAAAGGGCTACGCTCAAGACGGAGCCCTGAGGCACTCCGTTCTCCTGGAGGAAGACGTCTGACAATACGGAACCCACACGTACCCTAAACTTTCGATCCGTTAAAAAGGAATACATAAAAAGGGGCAGACGACCGCGTAGGCCCCACTTGTGCATAGTGCGGAGGATACCTCCTCTCCAACAGGTATCATAAGCCTTCTCCAAGTCGAAGAACACGGCTACCGTTTGGCGCCTTCGCAAAAAGTTGTTCATGATGAATGTCGACAAGGTCACAAGGTGGTCAACAGCGGAGCGGCGGCGACGAAAGCCGCATTGGACATTAGTAAGTAGTCGTCGAGATTCAAGAATCCAAACTAACCGAACATTAACCATGCGCTCCATCACCTTACAGACACAGCTTGTAAGAGAAATGGGGCGGTAACTAGAAGGAAGGTGTCTATCCTTCCCGGGATTGGGTATAGGAACAACAACGGCGTCACGCCAACGCATGGGGACCTGACCTTCGGTCCAGACGCGATTGTAGGTACGAAGAAGGAAGCTTTTGCCCGCCGGAGAAAGGTGTGCCAGCATCTGAACGTGAATGGCATCTGGCCCCGGAGCAGAGGACCGGGACAGTGCAAGCGCACGTTCGAGTTCCCGCATAGTAAAGGGGGCATTGTAAGTTTCCAGATTCAGCGAGTGGAAGGAAGGTCGCCGAGCCTCGTCTGCCTCTTTCCTGGGAAGGAAGGCAGGATGGTAATGGGCGGAGCTTGAAACCTCCGCGAAAAAGCGGCCAAAGGCGTTGGAGACAGCCACAGGATCAACAAGGACCTCATTACCTGAGGTCAGGCCAGGTACTGAGGAGTGGGCCTTAATGCCCGACAGCCGGCGCAGGCTACCCCAAACAACGGAAGAGGGAGTAAAACTGGTAAAGTAGCTCGTGAAAGAGGCCCAGCAAGCTTTTTTGCTGTCTTTGATGACTCTACGGCATTGCGCTCGGAGTCGTTTGTATTAAATACAATTCGCCAACGTAGGATGGCGGCGAAAGGTGCGTAAAGCACGTCGTCGAGCACGGATAGCGTCCCTACAAGCCTCGTTCCACCAGGGGACGGAAACGCGACGTGAAGAAGAAGTAGTACGAGGTATGGAACGTTCGGCAGCATGGATAATAACAGCCGTGAGGTATTCGACCTGACTGTCACAACCGGGAAAATCGTGGTCCGGAAAGGTCGCCAGGGAGGAGTAAAGTCCCCAGTCAGCTTTCAGTATGTTCCAGCGCGAAGGACGTGGGGATGGGGTGTGGTGCAGGAGACGAACGACACAGGGGAAGTGGTCGCTCGAATAGGTGTCAGAAAGGACATACCACTCGAACCGATGGGTAAGAGTGGTAGAACAGATCGAGAGGTCCAAGTGGGAGTAGGTATGAGTAGAGTCCGAGAGGAAAGTCGGGGCGCCGGTATTGAGGCAGACAAGATTGAGATGGTTGAAGACATCCGCCAAGAGTGAGCCTCTTTGACAGGATGCAGGAGAGCCCCAAAGGGGATGATGGGCATTGAAGTCGCCAAACAATAAGAACGGCGGGGGAAGCTGATCGATCAGGTGCATCATGTCAGCCCGACTAACAGCAGATGACGGTGGAGTGTAGACGGTACAAACTGAAAAAGTAAAAGCAGAAAGAGTAATGCGGATAGCTATTGCTTGGAGTGGGGTGGTCAATGGGATGGGATGGTAATAGACATCGTCCCGAACGAGCAACATGACCCCACCATGAGCTGGGATACCGTCCACAGGGGCGAGGTCATACCGCTCCGAGGTATAGTGGGAAAAGGCAATACGGTCTGTCGGGCGCAACTTGGTTTCCTGGAGACCAAGGACGAGCGGACAGTGCAGGCGGAGGAGCAGTTGTAAATCCTCCCGATTAGATCGAATACCTCTTATGTTCCAATGAAACAACGCCATTGCTAGTCAAAAAGTTGGGGGAACGAGACGGGGAAGAGCTGGTCACCTCGATGGCCGCGGAGGGCCAGGTTGCGAGGCAACAACGCTACAACTGACGGCAGGCGGATCCGGTTCCATCGACTCGTCGCCAGCTGCGGCCGCTGTCCCTGATTGTGTAGGAGGGGCCGCATCATTTGCCGACAAAAGGCCGGCGGAACGCCTGGCAGCAAAGCGTCCCGGCGAAACTGAGGACGGCCGGGAGCAGCGACTCACGGATGAAGCGTCAGATGAAACGCGCCGGGGTGGAGAGGGGGATAGAGACTTCTTCTTGGAGGCCTTCTTGGAAGGCCGAGGAGGCACAGGGATGGTGGGCTGGACCCGAAGAAGGTCCTCACGCGCGGGGTCCGTTTTGGAACGCCGGACCTCGGAAGCTGGGGTCCGGAACGTTTCCCCGATGGACGCCTGAGAAGAAGATCACTTCTCAGGTGGCGTGGGGGGAGGAGGAGGAGGAAGGGTGGCCCCTGGGGCAGGGGGGGTGGGGGCCGCGGGGGAGGAGGAGTTGGAAGGGAGGGATTTGGGAGGTGGAGGCAGAGCCCCCTGATGGGCAGAGGAGGCGGAGGGGGGACAGGATAGAGGTGAGGATACAGCGGAAGGAGTGGACACAACTGAGGCAAACGAAGTGGCCAGTGACACGGGATGAAGGCAGTCATACTTCTTGCTGGCCTCAGAATAAGAGAGCCGATCCAAAGTTTTGATTTCTTGTATCTTTTTCTCCTTCTGATAGGCGGGGCAGTCTGGGGACCTAGGCGAGTGGACGCCAGGACAATTAGGGCACTGAGATGGTGGGGTGCAAGTATGTTCCTCACGAAGAGGACGTCCACAGTCGCCACAAAGGGGCTCAGCCTCACACCGGGACGACATGTGCCCAAAGCGCATACACCTAAAACAGCGCATAGGAGGCGGGACGTAAGGTCGCACGTCGCACCGGTAGCACATCACCTTTACCTTCTCCGGGAGAACGTCCCCCTCGAAGGCGAGGATAAAGGCCCCGGTGTCGATGCGACGGTCTTTGGGGCCGCGCTGGACTCGCCGGACGAAATGCACGCCGCGGCGCTCCAGGTTGGCCCTGAGCTCCTCATCAGATTGTAGCAGGAGGTCACGATGAAAAATAACCCCCTGCGTCCTATTTAGTGCCAGATGTGGGACAATGGAGACTGGGATGTCCCCTAGGCGGTCGCACGCCTGGAGTGCCGCCGATTGTGTGGCAGAGGTGGTCTTGATAAGAACGGACCCTGATCGCATCTTGCTGAGAGCCTCGATTTCCCCGAAGACGTCCTCAATGTGCTGAACAAAGAACATGGGCTTGGAGGTGGCGAACGTCCCCCCATCTGTTCGAGAACAGACCAAATAGCGGGGGAAGTACTTCGCCCCAAGCCGGCGGGCCTGTCCCTCCTCCCATGGAGTGGCCAAGGGGGAAAGGGCAGGAGAACCAGAACTAGAAACGGTACCTTTTCTTTTGGAAGACTCGGCCGCAGAGCGACCTGATACGTGTTGACGTTTCATGTGCGAAACGTCCGCCCCGATACCACCCACTCCGACCAGGGGCTCTCCCCACGGGCACCACCCAGCCGCAGCAAGGGCCACCTGACAGGATGACCATTGCTGGGAGTCCTGATGCCCCAAGGAGACGGGCATCTACTCCTTGGCCACCGTGGGGAGGGTGCAGCTCAGGTATCGGCAGTACGATCCCTGTGTTGTCAGGGGGCTACAACCTAGAGGGTACATGACGACCCCACCACAACGGGCTGGCTACCGTGCTGGATTTCTGGTGCCATGGAAAGTCCATCATGATCGCTGGTGCAGATGGAGATGCACTATGGGCGTAACTTGGACAACCCATCAGGCGTTTAGGCCCAATTTGAGGAATAATGGGTATGGTGACAACGCCGGAGCAATGCTGAGTGCCAAGGTCTTAGTGCACTTAGGACCAGTGGTACACCATGTAAGGTGTCCTTCCCCAAAAGGCTCGTACTTCTGTAGAATTTTGAAAAATGGAGGTCAAACCCCAAGGGGGACCATCACATTAAGGCCAAAACATTTGAGACTCCTTTTAGTCGCCTCTTACGACAGGCAGGAATACCGCGGGCCTATTCTTACCCCCGAACCCGCAGGGGGAGAGGTTCAGCAGTCTCAGCATAAAGGCTTTCCACAGGGCTGGTGTAAAAAGCTCCAGACACTAAACGTAATCCACGGTGGTGGATAGAGTCGAGACGCCGAAGAATAGACGGCCGAGCAGAGGAGTAGACTATGCTTCCATAATCCAATTTCCAGCGCACTAAGGCGCGATAGAAGTGGAGAAGGACCACTCGGTCCGCTCCCCAGGAGGTATCATTCAGGACACGGAGGGTGTTAAGGGAACGCAGACAGCGAGCCGAAAGATAGGAAACGTGGGAGGACCAGCACAGTTTTCTGTCAAACATAAGACCCAAGAATTTAGCGACGTCGGAAAACGGAAGGTTGACAGGACCTAGATGTAAGGAGGGCGGAAGAAACTCCTTACGTCGCCAAAAATTAACACAAACGGTCTTACTGGGTGAGAAACGGAAGCCGGTTGCGATGCTCCACGAGTGGAGGCGATCGAGACATCCTTGAAGACGTCTTTCAAGAAGGCTGGTCCGTTGAGAGCTGTAGTAGATCGCAAAATCGTCCACAAAGAGGGAGCCCGAGGCATCAGGAAGGAGACAACCCATAATTTGATTTATGGCGATGGCAAACAGTACAACACTCAGCACGGAGCCCTGGGGTACCCCGTTTTCTTGGGAGAAAGTACGGGAGAGAGTAGTGTTCACCCGCACCCTAAATGTGCGCTCTGCCATAAATTCGCGAAGAAAAAGGGGCAGCCGGCCTCGAAAGCCCCAAGAGAACAGTGTGCGGAGGATGCCTGTCCTCCAACAGGTATCGTATGCTCTCTCCAGATCAAAAAATATTGCTACTGTTTGGCGTTTCCGGAGAAAATTGTTCATGATATAAGTGGAGAAAGCAACAAGATGGTCAACTGCAGAACGATGCTTTCGGAATCCGCATTGGGCTGGTGTTAAAAGACTGCGGGATTCCAGCCACCAAGCTAAACGGTAATTCACCATACGCTCCAAAACCTTACAGACACTACTCGTGAGAGAAATGGGGCGATAGCTAGAGGGGAGATGTTTGTCCTTTCCAGGTTTCGAACGGGAACGACAATAGCTTCCCGCCATCGTCTGGGAAAGGTACTGTCGGTCCAAATTCGATTATAAAGGCGAAGGAGGTAACGCAGACTATGGGTTGATAAATGCAGCAACATTTGGACATGGATACCATCCGGTCCTGGGGCGGAGGAGCGAGAAGAAGAGACGGCATGTTGGAGTTCCCGCATGGAGAAAACAGTATTGTAGCTTTCGTGATTTTGAGAGGAGAAAGCAAGATGTCGCACTTCCGCTGCACGTTTCTTCGGGAGAAACGCTGGCGGGTAATTTGAAGAGCTCGAAATCTCAGCAAAGTGCTGACCCAATGAGTTAGAAATTGCGGCGGGGTCCACTAAGGTATCATGCGCGACAGTGAGCCCAGAGACCGGGGAGAAACTAGGCGCGCCTGAGAACCGTCGAAGCCGACTCCAAACTTCCGAGGAGGGAGTGAAGGTGTTAAATGAGCTAATAAAGAATTTCCAGCTTGCCTTCTTGCTATCGCGGATGACGCGACGGCATCGCGCACGGATCTGCTTATATCGGATACAGTTGGCCAAAGTAGGATGGTGACGGAAAATGCGAAGAGCATGTCGCCGCTCACGTATTGCGTCACGGCAGGCCTCGTTCCATCAAGGAACTGGGGGGCGCCGGGGCAATTCGGAGGTGCGTGGTATTGAACGTTGAGCAGCTGTAAGATTGACGTCGGTAATATGTGTGACCTCATCGTCGACGCTGGGAAAGCGACGGTCATCGAATGTCGCTAGAGACGAAAAAAGTGTCCAATCGGCTTGGGCAAACTTCCAGCGTCGCGAGCGCGTATATGGCAGTTGAGGCTGCAGTATAAGGACACATGGAAAGTGGTCACTCGAGTGTGTATCATCAAGGGCGAACCATTCGAAGCGCCGAGCTAGCGGAACAGTACCGACCGCAAGGTTCAAATGAGATAAATTTGTCGTGGAGGCAGACAAAAATGTGGGGACCCCAGTGTTGAGGCAAACTAGATCCGCTTGGTGGAAGACGTCTAGCAATAGTGAGCCACGTGGACAAGGATGTGGAGATCCCCAAAGCGGGTGGTGGGCATTTTAGTCCCCAACCAGCAAATAGGGGGGTGGAAGCTGACCAAGAAGATGAAGATCAGCTCGTGCCATTGGTGTGGACGATGGAATGTATACCGTACAAAGAGAGAACGTGTATCCAGAAAGGGAAAGACGGACGGCGACAGCTAGGAAGGAACTGTTTAAGGGGATTGGGTGATAATGGAGAGTATCATGGAGAAGAATCATGAGTCCTCCATGGGCTGGAGGGCCTTCAACAGAGGGGACGTCATATCAGACGGACTGAAAATGAGGGAGAACAAAGCGGTCATGGGGACGCAGCTTTGTTTCCTGAAGACAGAAGATGACCAGCGAGTAGGATCGTAAGAGGATCGACAATTCATCCCGATTGGCTCGAATGCCGCGGATATTCCAGTGGATAATGGACATAGGGTGAACAGAAAATGGAGGAATGTGACCAAGGGTGCTGTCAACTCAACGACTGCTCAGAGCTTGCGACCGACAGCATGGAATGGCATTCAGTCGAAGGCAGAAGATCCTGATCCATAGGTTGGTCAGGAGCAGCTCCTGCCACCAGCGATCGGCCGGTTGACCGGCCACCAGCAGTGCGCCTCGGTGACACAGAAGACGGCCGAGGGCGATTTCCACCAGGTGGTGCTGTAGATGGGACACGCCTTGGCGGAGAAGGAGAGGAACTGTGTTTCTTCGTAGCCTTCTTGGAAGTATGATGTTTAGATGAAGGAGGAACCGATGGTTGTGAAGTTGCGGTACGTAAAAACTCTTCATGAGTATGCTCTTTTTTCGAAGACTTGGCGTCTGACTTTTGGGCTCGAGATTTAGCAGAACCCAACGAAGGGTGAGCCATAGAGTGGGCAGGCGAAAGTGGTGAGGTTGAACGGGCGATCTTTGCGCTGGCCGATCTGACGACCGTGGTACTAAAGGTGAGGTCGCAAGTCTGCGTGGCCGCCTCCTTTGTTGGCCGAGGAGAAGCAAGGACAGTGCTGTATTCTCCTGTCTGAGGCACGGTGGGCTGTCGACTGGCGAATAATTTTCGAGCAGCAAAGGTCGACACCTTTTCCTTCACTCTTATTTCCTGGATGAGCTTTTCGTCCTTAAAAACGGGGCAACCTCGGGAGGAAGCAGCGTGGTCACCCATACAGTTGATGCAGCGAGGGGATGGAGGTGGACAAGCACCCTCATGGGCATCCTTGCCACACGTAACACATTTGGCCGGATTGGAACAGGACTGGCTGGTGTGATTGAACCGCTGACATCGATAGCAACGCGTAGGGTTTGGGACGTAAGGGCGAACGGAAATTATCTCATAGCCTGCTTTGATTTTCGATGGGAGTTGAACTTTGTCAAATGTCAAGAAGACAGTGCGGGTTGGAATGATGTTCGTGTCAACCCTTTTCATAACCCTATGAACAGCCGTTACGCCCTGGTCAGACAGGTGCTGCTGAATTTCTTCATCAGACAATCCATCGAGGGAGCGTGTATAAACGACTCCACGCGAGGAATTTAAGGTACGGTGCAGTTCCACCCGGACAGGGAAGGTGTGGAGCAGAGAAGTACACAGCAATTTTTGAGCCTGGAGGGCACTGTGTGTTTCTAACAACAGGGTGCCATTCCGTAATCTGGAACAAGACTTTACAGGACCTGCAATTGCGTCGACACCTTTCTGAATAATGGAAGGGTTGACCGTGGAGAAGTCGTGACCTTCGTCAGACCGAGAAACAACAAGGAACTGTGGCAACGATGGAAGAACCGTCTGTGGCTGAGACTCAGTGAACTTACGTTTGTGAGCAGACATAGTGGAAGGTGAGGAAACCATTGCGGAAGAATCCCCCATGATTACCAGCGTCTCCGATGGCGCGCTCCTCCCTTGTGGGGGCCCTCACCGAGGGCACACCCGCCTTAGGTGATTGTTCACACCTCAGGTCACACCTCCCGACAAACGGACGGAGGGACCAATCGGCACTTTCGGAAGGTATCAGCTCGGGTAATCACCCCTCCCTGGGCCTGGCCGTTACCAGGGGGTACGTACGTGTCCTACCTGTCTACCCGGGGCGGGGAATTACGCGTTACCCCGTCACCGGCTACGCATGGAAGTGCGTGGGTCGGCCTTCAGACACGCACAGGGAGGAAAAAAAGGGAAAGGGAAAGGAAAAGGAAAGAAGAGGGGGTCTCAAACGCCGCAGTGGAGAAAAGGGCAAGGAGAAGAGGGAAGGAAAAGAGAAGGACAGAGGAAGGACGAGGACTTGCAAGTGTAGAAAGCAAGGAATTTGGAACAGTTTCAAGCGTCCGTCTCCGGACGTAGGCACAAACCATACTCCCAGAGGGGGAGAAAGGGAAGGAAAGAGCCAGAGGTGAGGGGGGGGGCGAAGATGGGGGACGGGGAAGGATGCGGAAAGGGAAGGGAAGGTATGCAGCCCGGAAAGGAAGGAGGGTCACATTAGCTCGGGGTCCCGTGCTCGCTACGCACGTGTCCACAAAAGAGTTGTGGACCCCCTGGGGGGACCGTGACATGCTTGTTGAGACATGGTACAATTGTACTGTTCTTGTGTCAGGCCGGTAGATTCTGTCCTTGCTGAAGGTAAATATTTCTTTACTGTTGGCTCTCAATACTTCTTCGTCATAGTACATCATAAGAGTTGTTAAGTGTTTGTTCTTATTGATTAGTTTTAAACCTGAAGTGAGGAACTTATTTTTCCGTTTTAACATAAAGGTATTAAGACCTTAAGACTCTACTCAGTAAATAGCATGTGGCTGCAAAACTTAATTCACTCTTTTTTAACGTGAACCCCTTAGTATTGTGTTCATTGAAGCATGTGTAACTCTTTCTAATACCACGGAAATTATTTATTTACTTTGCCATTCTGGAAGTGGTTCTGTTATTTACGAACCAGGACGACCATCCATTTTGCATCACTTATTGAAACACTCCTTTCTTTTGTTTCACTGTCAACAAATTTTTTTGTGGAAATTGCGTATAATAAAACTTTGTTTGTTCCGTATACCTGGGCTGTTTACTTATGCCCACCAGCGGAGGACACATCAAACACTGTACGTACCTCTAGCAAAAGTAGTAACTGGAGAAGAATTTTACATGTCATTTCAGTGTTCTGCTGCAAAAATGGAACAGAGCGTCTGTTACGAACTTATCACAAACCCTTTTCCTGTAGTAGGTAGCACAGCTTGTCATAGTCACTAGACACAAACATTACGTATGGTGCAAAATAATTAGCTACTTGTCAGCATACAACGGCACCACTGGTCTTACAGTCTGGCAACATGCGCTGTAAACAAAACTCATATCCACTTTGCCACGCGAGGTAGCTGTGCGGTCTGAGGCGCCTTGCCACGTTTCGCGCGGCTCCCCCCGTCGGAGGTTCGAGACCTCCTTTGGGCATGGCTGTGTGTGTTGTCCTTAGCGTAAGTTAGTTTACGTTAGGATAAATAGTGTGTAAGCATAGGGACCGATGACCTCAGCAGTATGGTCCCATAGAACTTACCACAAATTTCCAATTTCATATCCACGTTTTTGATTGTCGTATACATTGTGAAAGACTGAACACTTTCGCCAGGAAGTTACCTTTCTGCTAGAACAGTAGATTTTCGAATAATGGGCTTCATTCACACAGATAAGCACACGAATCGCATATGAATTACGTGTTTTCTTACATTTTGTACAGAAAGGAAGGAGTTTGTGGGATCTCTTCTCTTGGCGCCAAGATAATGGTTTTCGGCGGTGATACCACCCTAGCATTTCATCAACTTCCACACACGCTGAAGTGGGAAACTGCCCCTGAAAGGCGGTACAATGAGCATGAGGATGCAGAAGGCAAAGGAAACCACTGCATTAAGGACACATATTTCTATCCACAGGACATGTGACCTGTAACTGAAAAATTGTCATCACGATTTCTTCATTGCCAAAAGATTTCAGACTAGTCGCCCATTCGGTTCTCCGGGAGGGGACTTCCAGGGAAGAGGTGGTCTTGAGAAAAAGACAGAATAACCAACGAAAAGGTAACTTTCCACGAATCGTGGGGTGGAATGTCAGAAGTTTGAACGCGATAGGAAAGCTACAAAATCTGAAAAGAAAAGTCCTAAGGCTCTGTCTAGATACAATAGGATCAGTGAAGTGAAATGGAAAGAAGGCAGGGGTTTCTGGTCAGATGAGTGTAGGGTAATGTCATCAGCAGCAGTAAATGGTATAACGAGAGTAGAATTCGTTATGAATAGAAATATAGGGGAGAGAGTATGTTCCTGTGAACAGTTCAGTGATATGGTTGTTCTCATCAGAATCGACAGCAAACCGAAACCGACAACGATAGCTGTCGTCCTCAATTATCTGCTGGATTTATTTCAATCTCTACTTTCTTTACAGTTTTTACCCAATAGAGGAATTATAAGAGGAAATTGAAGGGGTAATTCAGTACGAAAAAAGAGATTAAAACCTAATAGTCATGGGGGATTGGAGTGCCGTTGTGGGAGAGGGGGTAGAAGAAAGGTTACGGGACAATATGGGTTTGCTAGTAGAAACGGGAGAGAACGACTAATTGAGCCACGCAATAAACATCAGTTAGTAATAGAGAATACTCTGTTCAAGAATCACAAGAGGAGGAGGAATACCCGGAAAAGGTCGGAAGATGCGTGAAGATTCCTATTACATTACATAATGGTCTGGCAGAGATTCCGAAATCAGACATTCGATTGTGCGGGACACCTAGCAGCAGATATAGATTCAGATCATGATTTAGTAATGATGTAGAGCAGGCTGAAGTTTAAGAGACTAGACAGGAAGAATCAGTGTCCAAAGAAATGGGATAAGGAAGTACAAGCAATGAAGAGATACGCTTGAAGCTATCTGAAGCTACATATACTGCGTTAGTAGGAAGTTCACTGAAGAGGAATACATCTCTAAAAAGGGGGATCACAGAAATTGGAAAGAAAAACACAGGTACAAGGAAACTCACTCAGACGAAACCAAGGGTAACGGAAGAAATAGTTCAATTTATTGACGAAAGAAGGAAGCACAAAGAGGTCAGGGAAATTCAGGAATACAGAGTACAAGGCACTTAGGAATGAAAGAAACAGGAAGTGCAGGGAAGCTAAGACGAAATGGTTGCATGAAACAAGTAAAGAATGAGAAAAATAAACGATTATCGGAAGGACTGATTCCGTGTATAGCAAAGTCAAAACAACGTTAGGCGAAATTAAAAGCAAGGGTGGTAACATTAACAGCAATTTCACTGTTAAATGCAGCGGACAGAGCGGACAGATGGAAAGAGTACGTTGAAAGCCTTAATGAGGGGGAGGCCATGTCTGACGACGTATTAGAAGAGGAAGAAGAAGAAGGAGTCGACAGGGAAGAGATAGGGGATCCAATGTTAGAGTCACAATTTAAAATAGTAAGGCAGAAGGGATGGATAACATTTCATCAGAATTTCTAAAATCATTGGGGGAACTGGCAACAAAACGACTAATCATGTTGGTGTGTAAAATATATGAGACTGACGATGTACCACCAGGCTTTGGGGAAAACAACATCCACCCAATTCCGAAGACGGCAAGAGCTGACAAGTGGGAGAATTACCGCACAATCAGCCTAACAGCTCATGCCTCAAAGTTGCTGACAAGAATAATATACAGAAGAATGGAAAAGAGAATTGAGGATGCTCTAGATGACGATCAGTTTGGCTTTAGGAAAGGTAAAGGTATCAGAGAGGCAGTTCTGGCGTTGCGGTTGGTAATGACAGCAAGACTGAAGAAAAAGCAAGACACGTTGGTACCACTTATCGACCTGGAAGAAGCGTTCGACAGTGAAAAATGGAGCATACAATACGCGTTTAGGAACCAAGACGAAACAAAAAAACAACGAAGTGCTCGATTTAAAAAAGGTGTATGACAGTAACGTAGTCTTTCGCCCCTACTGTTCAGCCTAAACATTGGAGAAGCAATGACGAAAATAAAATAAAAGTACAAGAGTGGAATTAAAATTCAAGGTGAAAGGTTATCAATAAATGATCCGGTGATGACATTGTTATCCGCAACCAAAGTGAAGAAGAAGCACAGTATGTGCTGACTGGAATAAATAATGAGTATAGAACATGGATTGAGAGTTAAATCGAACAAAGACTAAAGTAATGAGAAGTAGCAAAAATGAGAACAGTGGGAAGCTTAACTTGGAATTGAAGATCACGAAGTAGACGAAGTTAAGGAATTATGCTATCTAGGCAGCAAAATAAACCTTGACAGCCCGAGGAAGGAGGACATAAAAAGCAAACTAGCACTGGCAAACAAGGCGCTCCTGCCCATTAGAAGTCTACTAGTATCAAACATAGGCCTTAATTTGAAGAAAAAAAATGCTGGGAAAGTGCGTTTGGAAACATGGACTGTTGCGAAACCAGAAGAGAAGAGAACAGGAGCATTTGAGACGTGGTGCTACAGAAAAATTAGGTGGATTGATAAGGTAAGAAATGAGAAGGTTCTCCGCAGATCTTCAGGTCTGGTGAGGAACGGAGTATGTAGAAAACAGCGACAAGAAGAAGGAACAGGATGATAGACAACGGAGAATAACTTCCATGGTACTAAAGGGAGCTGCAGAGGGTAAAAACTGGAGAGGAAGGCTGGGATTGGAATACATCCAGTAAATAATTCAAATAATTGAGGATAGGCACGGGAGAGGAAGATGTGGGGGCGGCATCAAACCAGTCAGAATTCCGGTGACTCAGAAGAAGCTGCCCAGTGGCCTACTTCGGACCGAGCTGGTCTCTAGCACCTGGCAGCAGCCAGATTAAAAAGTTTTAGAAATTTTACAATTTACATGCCGAACTATGAGCACTTGCTCATCTTTGCTACTGTGAAGCATATCTCTTCTACTGAACAAGTGCTCATAGCTCTTAATGTAAGCGTTTTTGAGCTCATGTTTATTAGACTATATTGTCTTGTTTTAATTCATGCTACCTCCTCCTTTGCCATTACTGCTGGAAGTTTCTATTATCATTGTGGCATTAAACGTTCACTCAGATTAATCTTTAAATTAAAGTTCATGTTCTGAGCTAGCAAAAAACCAAACAATGTTATATTAGAAAGTCATACCCACGTCAGTTTTACAGTCACTGCACACGATTTCACTTCACTAGAAACATTTTAACGGTGTCACTTCTGAAGGCCGTGGTATCTGACAAATACAACCAGTTTCTTACACCCAGGCCTCATTAGCGCGACTGTTGCCCTTCCCCACTCACCTACGTCTACAGCCAGCAGTGCTGTGTAAGCTCTCACCAGCCAAGCCATTTCCTATCAAATGGTCGAACAAAGGAACCCACTGAGTGACTGTCCAGTGATCGGGCTATTAAACGCTTTGTAAATAAGTTATACACAACTGCAACCAGTCACTTTTTTTGAATAATAATGCTTTATTACATGAACCGGTTTTCGAACCTTTTCAGGTTCATCTTCAGATGGTTTCGGGAGGATCCGGGTAGTTACATCATTACTGGTAGTAGCATAATGCTGCGTGCTGGTTTGCGACAGTATAGGCGGCTTTTTTCGTATCTGTCTGCCTCCATTTTGATGTCCAGAACACTTTCACACAAACTATATTAGTTTACACTTTGACAGTGACACTTTACCAGCATCCAGCATGCGCATTACAACTGTTAGTTGCTGGATGCTGGTAAAGTGTTCAAAATGGCTCTGAGCACTATGGGTCCTAACATCTTAGGTCATCAGTCCCCTAGAACTTAGAACTACTTAAACCTAACTAACCTAAGGACAACACACTCACCCATGCCCGAGGCAGGATTCGAACCTGCGACCGTAGCAGTCCCGCGGTTCCGGACTGTAGCGCCTAGAACCGCACGGCCACCGCGGCCGGCTGGTAAAGTGCCACAGTCAAAGTGTAAACTAATATAGTTTGTGTGAAAGTGTTCTGGACATCAAAATGGAGGCAGGTAGATCCGAAAAAAGCCAGTGTTTCCCAAACTGTGTTCGCACAACGCTAGCGTCCACGGTAAGTTGATAATAGCTCTGAGAATAACTGTTAATAACATGTAAGCTTTTTTCTTTCGATATTTTGACGGTAATAATTATCTTTTTTTAAAATATGATTCCTGTGGCATTAGTTATGGTTTAAAATTGAGTAACCCTGAACAAAACAAGTTTCTCATTTTTTAACGTTTTGTTAAGCTTCAGAATAAACAAGGTGTTCCGAAAAGCACCAGGATTCTCAAAATGTTCCCTCAGAGAAAAACTTTGGGAATCCCTGATCTAAATTATCTGGTCTTTCCCATGTCATTTAAGAGTTATATTAAAACCATTTCATGTTAATAATTGTCAATTTTTGCGTCCTCTCTATTTTTCTAAATCGAATAGAAACTGTGATTATTTCTTGTTCATGTTTATGTTAGTAGGGAACTTTATAATAAATAGAGGTAAATGTGGCTAGTCTCTCGTTTCATTGTTAGAGTAATCCCCTATTTATTATCTTTTCTGAGCTGCAACACCCATATCTCATAATTGCTATGGCCACCTTTGTCCTATTAGTTATCAGTTGTGCTACAGTTTTATTAAAGCATATTTGCCCAAGTGGAAGGATCTGACCATCGCTCAGTCCAGCTGATGCAGATGATTCTGACATCCAGAGGAGTATGTCAAATGCTCAGCTTGTAACACAACAACACAGTACCCACATATAGATTTTTTCTAGTTTGTTATCTATGTACATTTAAATGAAGTGTGTGAATATGTTGTGTATATTATTGTGGTTTATATATGTTTTAATAATTTCCTGTGTGCAACATGACCGATGAAAGAGAATGTAAAGAACTGTAGTAGACGCACTGGCCAAGTCAGGGAATATCATTACATAAAACAAAGAGGTTATGTTATTGTTGTACTGTCGCTGAGTGCAATAGTGCGGCGTAGTCGGATAGTGTCTGTCAGGTGTAAACGAGAGTCGGTTAGCAACGAGCATGCGGGGCAGAGGCAAAGGAGGAATTCTGCTGCGAGAGAACGCAAGATTTGTTTCACTGCAAGACCCACGTACGGTATGGCCAGGCATAATGTGAAGAAGTAATTGGGCACAGCGCGAAGCATTAAGGATAACCAGTGTTTAAGAACAGCGCTGGAGCCCCTGGATAATTGTTGTGAAGAGCCTGTGGCCGTACGTTGTCGTGGTATAATGGACTTCGCTGCACCGACCGCACCGCTATGAAGTAAGAGTCAACCATTTTATCATTTAGAATTGTGAAAGACTTGGCAGTGTTAGCTGCGAATCGTCCAATAACAAATACTTCGGCAACTTATACAGTATGTGTTAAAGTGTGTAATCCTCAGTAACAAATACCTGACAGGATCCTCTCCATATCCATAATTAACCGAGTGTGTCGTTAATGAAGTGAAAGTGAATGATAAGAGTAAAGTTTATCGAACTGATTAATAGTTCAAATGAAAGTAAACAAAAAAGTTAGGTTTTTGGACTTCTTAATTATTGACTTACTAATTAATTATTTTCCCCCCATGAACCATAGACCTTGCCGTTGGTGGAGAGGCTTGCGTGCCTCAGCGATACAGATAGCCGTACCGTAGGTGCAACCACAACGGAGGGGTATCTGTTGAGAGACCAGACAAACGTGTGGTTCCCGAAGACGGGCAGCAGCCTTTTCAGTAGTTGCAGGGGCAACAGTCTGGATGATTTACTGATCTGGATTTGAAACGCTAACCAAAACGGCCTTGATGTGCTGGTACTGCGGACGGCTGAAAGCAAGGGGAAACTACGGCCGTAATTTTTCCCGAGGGCATGCAGCTTTACTGTATGGATAAATGATGGCGTCCTCTTGGGTAAAATATTCCGGAGGTAAAATAGTCCCCCATTCGGATTTCCGGGCGGGGACTACTCAAGAGGACGTCGTTATCAGGAGAAAGAAAACTGGCGTTCTACGGATCGGAGCGTGGAACGTCAGATCCCTTAATCGGGCAGGTAGGTTAGAAAATTTAAAAAGGGAAATGGATAGGTTACAGTTACATATAGTGGGAATTAGTGAAGTTCGGTGGCAGGAGGAACGAGACTTTTGGTCAGGTGATTACAGGGTTATAAATACAAAATCAAATAGGGGTGATGCAGGAGTAGGTTTAATAATGAATAAAACAATAGGAATGCGGGTAAGCTACTACAAACAGCACAGCGAACGCATTGTTGTTGCCAAGATAGACACGAAGCCCACGCCTACGACAGTAGTACAAGTCTATATGCCAATTAGCTCTGCAGATGAGGAAGAAATTGAGAAATGTGTGATGAAATAAAAGAAATTATTCAGATAGTGAAGGGAGACGAAAATTTAATAGTCATGGGTGACTGGAATTCGGTAGTATGAAAAGGGAGAGAAGGAAACGTAGTAGATGAATATGGATTGGGGGTAAGGAATGAAAGAGGAAGCCGCCTGGTAGAATTTTGCGCAGAGCATAATTTAATCATAGCTAACACTTGGTTCAAGAATCATCAAAGAAGGTTGTATACATGGAAGAATCCTGGAGATACTAAAAAGTATCAGATAGATTATATAATGGTAAGACAGAGATTTGGGAACCAGGTTTTAAATTGTAAGACATTTCCAGGGGCAGATGTGGACTCTGACCACAATCTGTTGGTTATGAACTGTAGATTAAAACTGAAGAAACTGCAAAAAGGTGGGAATTTAAGGAGATGGGACCTGGATAAACTGACTAAAGCAGTGGTTGCACAGCGTTTCAAGGAGAGTATAAGGGAACAATTGACAAGAATGGGGGAAAGAAATACAGTAGAAGAAGAATGGGTCGCTTTGAGGGATGAAGTAGTGAAGGCAGCAGAGGATCAAGTAGGTAAAAAGATGAGGGCTAGTAGGAAACCTTGGGTAACAGAAGAAGTATTGAATTTAATTGACGAAAGGAGAAAATATAAAAATGCAGTAAATGAAGCAGGCAAAAAGGAATACAAACGTTTCAAAAATGAGATCGGCAGGACGTGCAAAATGGCTAAGCAGGTATGGCTAGAGGACAAATGTAAGGATATAGAGGCTTATCTCACTAGAGGTAAGATAGATACTGCCTACAGGAAAATTAAAGAGACCTTTGGAGAAAAGAGAACGACTTGTATGAATATCAAGAGCTGAGATAGAAACCCAGTTCTAAGCAAAGAAGGGAAAGCAGAAAGGTGGAAAGAGTATATAGAGGATCTATACAAGGGCGATGTACTTGAGGACAATATTATGGAAATGGAAGAGGATGTATATGAAGATGAAATGGGAGCTATGATACTGCGTGAAGAGTTTGACAGAGCACTGAAAGTTTGGATTCCATAGAAATATGGGGACACGTGAGGCAATACTGACCCTGCGACTTATTTTAGAAGCTATATTAAGAAAAGGCAAACCTACGTTTCTAGCATTTGTAGACTTACAGAAAGCTTTTGACAATGTTGACTGGAATACTCTCTTTCAAATTCTGAAGGTGGCAGTGGTAAAATACAGGGAGCGAAAGTCTATTTACAATTTGTACAGAAACCAGATGGCAGTTATAAGAGTCGAGGTACATGAAAGGGAAGCAGTGGTTGGGAAGGGAGTGAGACAGGGTTGTAGCCTCTCCCCGATGTTATTCAATCTGTATATTGAGCAAGCAGTAAAGGAAACAAAAGAAAAATTAGGAGTAGGTATTAAAATCCATGGAGAAAAAATAAAAACTTTAAGGTTCGCCGATGACATTGTAATTCTGCCAGAGACAGCAAAGGACTTGGAAGAGCAGTTGAACGGAATGGACAGTGTCTTAAAAGGAGGATATAAATGAACATCAACAAAAGCAAAACGAGGATAATGGAATGTAGTCGAATTAAGTCGGGTGATGCTGAGGGAATTAGATTAGGAAATGAGACACTTAAAGCAGTAAAGGAGTTTTGCTATTTGGGGAACAAAATAACTGATGATGGTCGGAGAGGATATAAAATGTAGACTGGCAATGGCAAGGAAAGCGTTTCTGAAGGTCAGGAAGTCGTTTCTGAAAGTATATGTATGGAGTGTAGCCATGTATGGAAGTGAAACATGGACGATAACTAGTTTGGACAAGAAGAGAATAGAAGCATTCGAAATGTGGTGCTACAGAAGAATGCTGAAGATTAGATGGGTGGATCACATAACTAATGAGGAAGTACTGAATAGGACTGGGGAGAAGTTTGTGGCACAACTTGACTAGAAGAAGGGATCGGTTGGTAGGACATGTTCTGAGGCATCAAGGGATCACAAATTTAGTATTGGAGGGCAGCGTGTAGGGTAAAAATCGTAGAGGGAGACCAAGAGATGAATACACTAAGCAGATTCAGAAGGATGTAGGTTGCAGTAGGTACTGGGAGATGAAGAAGCTTGCACATGATAGAGTAGCGTGAAGAGCTGCATCAAACCAGTCTCAGGACTGAAGACCACAACAACAACAACAACAACAATTAATTATTGACAAATAATTTGACAAAGCCGTATATTTAACAATACTTCATGTCAAGACAATTTTGTATGAGAAGTAATTTACAAAACAATAAGTAAAAGTCGCGAACTGCTTAATCATTTTAAATGCTAGTTATTATTAAAATTATTCTTTTCGAAAAGCTTACCCTCTACAAAACGGCTTTAATAGCAATTTGCATTACAGTGAGAAACGCAGTACAGTTGTTACGTAACTGGTAGTTCACAGAACTAGTAATTAATTTCAAGTTTGCTTTTGTCCATGACTGAAATTTTTCTGGGTGGTTATTGTCTTTTGATAACAAGCGCGAACCGTGCCTTTGCAACTATCCACGCCTGCCAACATGCTAGAATAGTAACAGTGGTCTAATATCAAAGTCAGGAGTTTTAATTGATTTTGCTCACACTAAGTGAGCTGGGGACCATTCATTTACAATAGTTTCCTTAATTCATCATTTCGGACCAAAATTTCACTAGCTCCTTTACGTATTATTTTGTATATTTTTTGTTCCTGCCGATCGTTATTGAACAAAGTAAATCCCACAATAACGATCAAATTATTACAGTACCTGACTTCTTCCAGGTACTATTTTCACTTCGGATTGTCCCAAATTAATATCAAACCACAAGCAACGTGGTACTTCTTTAATTAGTTTATCGCCTGGAGAAGAAGGGGGTGTTATAAGCTGACCTTTCACAATTAGTAAATAATAATTCTTTTCACACAAATGCATCTGTATATGCTCACACAAGAAGTCTTCCAAAACCGTAATCGTACATTTATGTTAACAGAACTTTTCAACGAGTTTTCTGCTTTCCCTACTGATTCAGAAGAAACTTCTGTTATTACTTATATTTCAACTGTGCACATTATATCACACAACATACATTGCTATCCTGAATACATAAAAACAACTACATGCAAACACATAATTAACAAATAATATACTCTATATATGTCATGAGCACACATGCACTCACATGACATTACTCCATATGTAACACCAGAATTCTGTGGTTTACAATGTTGCTGGAAACATACCTATCCACAAAGTCCATTCACAGAATAATATTCATAATTGGGGCAGGAACAACAAAACAACCAATACCAGACTGATCACACTTAATTACAAATTCTGCTATAACTATTTTTATTGGCTTGTTGCATTTCCCAGTTGCTGTCTTTATTTTAACTCCAGTTACAGGTACATCCATAAAATCCCTGTTCCTTATTTGATTCCAGAAAGACATACTTGATATACTAGACCTAGAATTTAATAGTGCAGTGTTTTCCCCAGTCCCTACTTTCATATTAACAGCTGGTTGAACTTTGTCAGTAGTTATTCTCTTTCTTCAAATAAATCAGCCTCAATTTCTCCTGTGCTCTCTTCCTCTCTCTATCATTATATATATATATATATATATATATATATATATATATATATATATATATATATACTCCTGGAAATTGAAATAAGAACACCGTGAATTCATTGTCCCAGGAAGGGGAAACTTTATTGACACATTCCTGGGGTCAGATACATCACATGATCACAATGACAGAACCACAGGCACATAGACACAGGCAACAGAGCATGCACAATGTCGGCACCAGTACAGTGTACATCCACCTTTCGCAGCAATGCAGGCTGCTATTCTCCCATGGAGACGATCGTAGAGATGCTGGATGTAGTCCTGTGGAACGGCTTGCCATGCCATTTCCACCTGGCGCCTCAGTTGGACCAGCGTTCGTGCTGGACGTGCAGACCGCCTGAGACGACGCTTCATCCAGTCCCAAACATGCTCAATGGGGGACAGATCCGGAGATCTTGCTGGCCAGGGTAGTTGACTTACACCTTCTAGAGCACGTTGGGTGGCACGGGATACATGCGGACGTGCATTGTCCTGTTGGAACAGCAAGTTCCCTTGCCGGTCTAGGAATGGTAGGACGATGAGTTCGATGACGGTTTGGATGTACCGTGCACTATTCAGTGTCCCCTCGACGATCACCAGTGGTGTACGGCCAGTGTAGGAGATCGCTCCCCACACCATGATGCCGGGTGTTGGCCCTGTGTGCCTCGGTCGTATGCAGTCCTGATTGTGGCGCTCACCTGCACGGCGCCAAACACGCATACGACCATCATTGGCACCAAGGCAGAAGCGACTCTCATCGCTGAAGACGACACGTCTCCATTCGTCCCTCCATTCACGCCTGTCGCGACACCACTGGAGGCGGGCTGCACGATGTTGGGGCGTGAGCGGAAGACGGCCTAACGGTGTGCGGGACCGTAGCCCAGCGTCATGGAGACGGTTGCGAATGGTCCTCGCCGATACCCCAGGAGCAACAGTGTCCCTAATTTGCTGGGAAGTGGCGGTGCGGTCCCCTACGGCACTGCGTAGGATCCTACGGTCTTGGCGTGCATCCGTGCGTCGCTGCGGTCCGGTCCCAGGTCGACGGGCACGTGCACCTTCCGCCGACCACTGGCGACAACATCGATGTACTGTGGAGACCTCACGCCCCACGTGTTGAGCAATTCGGCGGTACGTCCACCCGGCCTCCCGCATGCCCACTATACGCCCTCGCTCAAAGTCCGTCAACTGCACATACGGTTCACGTCCACACTGTCGCAGCATGCTACCAGTGTTAAAGACTGCGATGGAGCTCTGTATGCCACGGCAAACTGGCTGACACTGACGGCGGCGGTGCACAAATGCTGCGCAGCTAGCGCCATTCGACGGCCAACACCGCGGTTCCTGGTGTTTCCGCTGTGCCGTGCGTGTGATCATTGCTTGTACAGCCCTCTCGCAGTGTCCGGAGCAAGTATGGTGGGTCTGACACACCGGTGTCAATGTGTTCTTTTTCCATTTCCAGGAGTGTATATATATTCAAACTGTCATCTATCTTAAATAAATCGTTAGGTATTCCCTCTATGTACTGCTCACCTCTTAATTCTTTAATTTTCATTGGTACTTCAACTATCCTATTCCTCTGGAATGAATATTTCGTGCACCTGTCACACTTACTGCATCCCTGCTTGGTCCTGTTCATTGCACAGTTACTGTTCTCTCTGCATCAGCTACTTTCCTGACTGTCTGTCTTGGAAACTGGTACCTTGTGGGCTTTTCTGTTTACCCCTTTACCTTTCATCCTCACATCTCTATTGAAAACTCAAAAATAACGGAGTCCTAGACACATTTCCAATAAAATAAAAAATATCTGCACAGAATCTGTAGGACTTTGCATAGTTCCCATTACAATGATTCTGGAAGTCTCTTCTTTAATTTAGAAATTTCTGTAAGCACCCCCTGTTTTCTCCCAAATGTACTAATTTATTTACTTCCCTTATACAAAATTCTACTTTACTTGATAAAATGTGTTAGATATTTACTGAATACAAGCATAACAATATTTCTTCCATGTAGGACTGTTTGATGGCATCTGAGACTGTATACAATATGAGACAAATTAAAACAGATATTCAGTCAATCATTTTTTTCCTCTACACTTTTAGAAGACTTCCACCATCATCTCCAAGAATTTGTCGAATTCTAAGGTGCAACTCATTTTCTATATATATTATTATGTTGAATGCTTATTCCAGTCGAATATTTAGGCATTCACTGTTTATAAGTAATCTAGTGGACAACAGTAGAAGGGTAGTTAGTTGTGAGATAGTTCCAATAAACTTTCATTATAATGTGATAAGTCCTTCAAGCAGATTCTGGATTGCAATAATGCTGGAAGCATTGAAAGTTATTTCATAGGCATCTTGAGTTGTGGCTACTCATGTCTAACATAAACACAGAAGTTATCTGTCATCTGCAAAGCCTTGAATATCAACAAATAATTTATTTTTTAATATTCCTGATCCAGACAACATGTGTTTATAAATCATGTTATTAATGTAACTCAATGATGAGTATCATCATACAAAAAAATATACTTACAGAAAAAGCTTGACATACAAATATATCCGTATTACACAATGAGAGATCGATTTAATTAACATGGAAATTTTTTTCAAATCTGAGAAGATGCAGTATACTAAACAAATCATGTCATTACGTGTATAGATGGTACAGTCAAAATCATTAGCCACACAAGCTCTGTCACAAAGTTACAAAATTTGAGCACCATAAGCACTGCTTTGACATACCTGCTGACAAATTGAGGAAATGAGTTAAGACTGCCATGCAGCAATGAATTACATTCTGATTTCTGACATGCTAAATGTTACGGCTACATATCAGTTCATACGATTTCAATGGAAACATTCCTTTAAATTAAGTGTACAAAAATCTTCTAGTAGGAGTTAGTGGAAATACCTACAAAATAGTGAATAATTCTCTGTATATGTTTCACAGTAAAATGTAATGAGAAAAGAGGCTTTATTTAAAACTAATAATATTGTTAGAAAAGTTACAAACTATCATTTACAATGCAAGCAGTAATTAAAGTGAAAGGTCTGCAGCTCAGTAATAAACAGAGTATGACAAAACATTGTAAATCATGAGCACATAGCTGCACCCACACAATCCAATCAGGAGTACACAAAATGGCTCACAGTTACATCCAAAAAAATGCAAAAACGCACCAGATGAAATCAGCACTGTTGTCATACGTGTCTTCTGTTCACATCAGCTAATGATGAAACTCATAATTATAGTTTACAGCTACGAAAATAATCTGATATGAGAGTGGAAAACATGTCCAACCATCTCCAACGCATCCAGGAGATCTTGGGTGCACCCATTTGGAGCATTGTGAAGAATGCACGTATGTACTACCTAAATGATGTCCCATCTCAGACATACACAGCAAGTGCAGGCCCTTCGGCTTGTCGCAAGCGGCCTCTAAAACTCATATCAACACATCTGCCACTTTGGCCGATATAGTAAAGGCTGCATTGACCAAAATCAATTCTGTGTGTTCCCAACCCTAAAAACTTGCTTTTCTTTGCTGTTTTACGTCCAGGTCTTAATTTTAGGGTATTATTTATCTTGAAACATATCTGATGTTGGACTTTGTGAAGCACTTCTCTATTTGTTGAGATACTTTACTATAAACTGTCGTAGGGACAGCAATATTTTTGCCATCATTGCTGATTGTAACGACATGAGCCTCTGTTCTTGTTTCTTAAGTTTGTTACAAGGACACACCACATCTTTTAAGGTGTACCCGTTAGCTATTGCTATTTGTTTTAAGATATTAGATTTGTCACATATTTTCTCTTAAAGCAGTATTATTACCATCTATCAGAACAAGACTATCGTCTATATACCGCTCGCAATTGACGACTTTGTCTTTAACTTGTGGAAATTTATAGAAGAATCTACATTCCAAATCATTTACGAAAATATCTGCCATCAAGACAATTCCTCATACCAATGCCATTTCTTTCTCCATTTACTTGGTTATTGAAACTTGAAAAAGTCTACAAGAGAGTGTTAATTCTAAGAATCTGATCAGCTCTATTACTTCCGTAATACCAACCTTGCTATGTTTAAATAAGTTGCATCTAATAATGTAATTTCTTTTGTGGAAGTATTGCTGTACAGATTTTCGTATCTAATGATGCGAAAATCACCCAATCCATAATGTGCACATCCGTAATTTGGTGCACTAGTTGTATGATATTTTTTACCCAGTAGTAGCATTTGAGTCTACACTTCTTTCAACTTCATATATAGAATCCTGTTAAGTTTATATGAGGGCGATGTCATATTGTTCACGACTAGGCTTATTGGTTTATTAGCCTTATCAACCTTGACTTGTGAACGTAACTGAGGGAGTCTGTAGCTCATCATTTGGCCTGGTTCGTGAAAAGTTTACAGTTACGCATCTTCCGAAACTTCCTGACAGATTAAAACTATACGTCAGACCAGAATCTTGACTCTCGTAGGCAATTATCTCGCAGAGCCATTCAGACACGACAGGCAACCCATCTTCACAGTTATAATTCCATTATCACCTCTTGTTACTGCCTCTGAAAGGCAAATATCTTGGCTCGAATCATGGTTCATCAGTTTTAATCCGCCAGGACGTTCAACAACGCTGAAAACTCCGCTACGTAGTCTACTCAGCTATTCATTCCAGATTTTCCTTCTAGCCCCATAGACTTATTATTCCGAGTTATCCCTCTAATGCGGCCCAATTTAAGCACCTATGTAATGTTCTAATTGAATTTTATGTAACTGAAGTTTTCTTTCTTCCTCATTTCGTTGAAAGCGTTAACACTTTAAGCGCCAGTTGATGCATGAATCGGTGATGAAAAACGTGATACTTCAAGCAATGCGAGAAAACTAGTTGGCTCTGAGCCCCAAGTAAGGACGATAGTCATAAATCGTATTTTCTTTGTGTTTCTTCACTTACAATTTGATTGTTATCCCTTTCACCTTCGCCCATTCCAAAAAATCTGCACTCTACGAACGTTTACGGCTTTCATCATTCATAAACAAAACATGTGCAGCTGCATATGAATCTACAACTATTGCTCGGTATGTGGCGGAGGGTGCTTTGTCCCTTTGTTTTGTCTCCGTTTCACATTCCGTTAGTATGCAGAACAAGAGAAGGTGAATGTCTGTATCCGTCTGTAGGCGCTCTTACATACCTTTATTTTGTCTATAGTCATTAATTTAATATTACGATGGAGGAAATAAAATTGTTTAATAGTCTTTACGATATACTAATTGTTTAAATCATACCACAGAGGGTTGTCATCGTTTTCCTGACAGTGTCCTGTTCTATCCACTGTCTATGGTACACGTCAAGGTAAAAACTTAAAGTGAAAGTACGTGCATACATGTAAGGGTCTTGGCCTGTGATGTTTATCCACGTCTCTTCTATCAATTTGCAATTCTAGTGATTCCAACAGAGCAAATTCCAAATGGAACGATCAAAGAAACAACATATGTTTAAGACTGGGACCTTACCCCATGGATAAAATTTGAACACAGATAAAATATTTCTCTATACTCGTCGGTTTTATTAACAATTTCGAATGGTCGGAAAAGACTATGTCACCAATTTAGACAGCTTTGGGTTTTCTGCCAGTAACGCTTTGAACGTGTGTTCTATACGTAACTTATTCTCAGCAGCAACTGTAACATTGTATCCTCTGGACACTAAGCGACTGCAAACAAATAATGCAAAGAATAATTACAAAATCAGTACTTGCTTTTTACACATTTTCATAAAGTATAAGTACAAGAACTCAATAAAAATTGAAACAATTCACAGCAGAAACATGAAACATAAATCAGGAATGTAACTTAAGTAGAAATCATAATGCAAAACTGGTCAGAGATTTTCTAATATATTTGCACAATCACTGATGTGAATAAAGCTTGTATGTATCTGCAAGAAAGAACTATTATGAAGTCGCTGTCTCGGTAAATTGTGGTAATTTATGCTGCAGGTGAAAAAGTAACTGGCGAGTTCTATTTTTCCCACCAAACTAAAAAAAATAAAATGTACAAAAGACGACATAGCAAGTCAACAATTGCAAATTTTTACATGGCGAATTGTGTTAAGTTCGAGCAAATGTCTCTGTACATGAACACAATTAAATCTTACCAACAAAGGAACTGTCATGATGTGACCAGTGGGCTGTCTATGGTACACGTCATGGTAAGTATATACATGTAAGGGTCTTGGCCTGTTATGTTGATCCAGGTCTCTTCTATCCACTTTGCAATTCTACTGACTCCAATATAGCAAATTGAAAAGGTAACGTTCAAAGAAACAATATATGTTTAAGACTGGGACCTTACACCATGGTTAAAATTTTAACACAGGTAAAATATTTCTCTATACTCGTCGAAAACTCACTTAATCAAGCTGTGACAGAGAACACGCATTTTCACCCTGAATCTATATGTCATACTGTATTTACATTTCACACATCACTGTTCACTTACACTGCACTGGGGCATGTTATGGGGCATTTGTTGGGAAAAGTCTGGAGGAGGTGACTTGGAGGCTAACTAACAGCTCGGTGAGGAATGCCCTTATACCTGGAATAAGGCTTTTGATAAAATATCGACATGTTGAAATTTTTTCCAGACGTTGTCGACGTACCTCGGCGGCACTTATCGATATATCGATTTCTAAACGGCCATATCGAGTGCGTTTTGCAAAATATTTCAAGTTGTTCTTTTGAAACTGTAGTAGGACATAATATTACTTTCTGAGCTTTCATCACGTCCAGTGTTTCTCTTTGACTGTGTGAAGCAAGTATATAGGTCACAAAAGAAAAACGCCGATTGCACAAGGGGGTGTGTGTGTGAAATGAATAACAAGAACTCCTTTTTGATGAAACAGCACACCAGTTCGTTAAAAAACAATTTTTGACGCAACTTATGTACTATTACTTCAAATCTACATTCTTCCAAAACAGTTGCTGAAAATGATGAACAAAAATCTAAACGACAACATTGGTCGTTGCGGTGGGCGGAAACGTGTGAGGAGAAATTCTGACATAATTGGCGCTCGGCGCTACCAACAGTAACTTCAACGTATAGCTTGACCATGGAATTCTGACAATACAGCTTTTAGGTCACTAGCGTTTGCAGAAATGAAAAAAAGTGGAAGTCGACCTGAAGTGTTCCGGACTAATCCGACATGTGACGAAACCGAACGATGGACCCATCGGACACCTTTTATTGCGCCACTTACGTGCAGTTACCGTTGTTAGAAAAGTGGTTATCGCCAAGCGTGAGCGTGCATCGTTCTTGCTCTAAGGAGTATAGGGCAGACTGTTGATTTACAGAATATCTAATAATAAATCAATACTTAAAAACACAGCTCTAAAACCGGCAGTATAATACAATGCGCAGCCGATAATATTATAGGAGGTACGTCAGTATTCTTTCCCCTTTTTTGTGATATCGAGAGCCGATAACGATATTTCTTTTAAATATCGATATGCCGGATTCCCAATATCTTTCAAATTATCAACAGTCTTAATCTGGAATGACATCACATCCGCCTCTCGAGCTGTCCTCACGACGCAACTTTTTTTGGAAATTTGGAAATTTGTGGCAAGGTCTTATGGGACCAAACTGCTGAGGTCATATGTCCCTGCGCTTACACACTACTTAATCTAGCTGAAACTAAGTTAGGCTAAGGACGAAACACACACCTATGCCCAAGGGGGGAAGGCGCGTGGACCGTAACAAGACGCCCAAGACCGTTAGGCTACCCCGAGCGGCAACGCAACGTCTCAGCGCCCTGAGGGACTCATCTACCAAGCAGCAAGTGACAATCCCGGATAGAAGTATCTCAGTGTGCCGATTGGGCTGCATGTCGTCAGATGCGAGTGTCACGGTTCTGTTTTCCTGTGCGAAAATGATCATGACAGGCATTAGGGAAGCGTCTTCGTCTCGGCTTCCGATTGATGTTTGGAGCCCATCATTGATGGAGTGAACCATCCATAGTCTTCACTAGTCGTAGAATTACACAGGTACTGTCTCTTCTTGTAACGCGACAAGTACCGTCATGGTTCTGTGCAGAGTACACAAGCCTCCATCTTGTCGCCAACACAGCTCACCGCCGTATCATTCAGCATTTACAAGTCTCTCATTAATGTGACGTCCTTCTTCTGGGGATTTGCTTAGGGTCTTTATGTTGTCGCGCAAAGGTGAGTACCTCGACACAAGTGCTGCAACCGACGCGAAAGTGATGATATTTGGCTGAAGATCTGCGTGGCTCCGCCCAGTGGCAAGAGACAGAAGCCGCTCAGCGTGCCGTCAGTGTGGCGGTTCCGCAAGATCGGCCGGCTTCGGCTGAATGAAAGCCTGCTGCCCCAGAGTCCTCAGGTGTTGTGACGTCACCATAGGACGTAAGACTATTGAAACGTGTGCTGAACTGTCCACCATGTTTACCCCAAAGTATAGGAAACGTAGTTGTTTACATATATGAATCGTGATGCGAGTGGAGATTTCTGATTAAGTGTATGGAAGAAATCGTTGTAAATATGGATGACTGCTCAGTTGTCAACTGCACTAACCATCACAAAAATGTTTTTGCATGTTTAGATTTCCAAGTGATCTCAACAAAGAAAAAGACGGGCCATAAATTGCTGCAGAGACTTTTGGGAACCAGGACCTGGCGTGGAATATTAAACAATTTATAGGATACAAGATGGTGTTGAAATATTTAAACAATTGCGGCCCTTTTTCATTCCGAACGTATAAGGAAACATGTAATTACACCGTCACAGACTGCTTAAACATCCAAAAAACTTTCTCATGTCTCGGCAACCCCATAGGCTGCCTGGAGCCAGGGTCTGCTGGAGGGACTTGAAAGCTCCAGCGGGCTCACTGCAGTGCTGTCAGCTGTTGGCTGCCATCTCAAGTGGTCTGTATGCACGAACCAACCTGACAGAAACCAGCGCACATGAGAGATGCCTTCCTTCCAAAGCAAATACCTGACAGGCAATTGATCCAGGAATACTGCTGAAGTTAATAAATAATTAATTTCCGGCCACATGCTCCTGATGTAAGGTATATAAGGCAGATGCGGTAGCTATTTCTCTCTCACACACACACACACACACACACACACACAATTGACTATGTCACAAAGCTAGTAGCAGGCTGACTCGAAATCTACTTTAAAAAAGATCCTTGCATACAAAGAGAGACAGAGCTGTAATTCGACCTTTTTTTTGGTGGGGTTTAAAGGCGCTCAACTACTGAGGTCATTAGCGCCCAGTCACAGTTATTAGAGCACATGGAATCTAGTAAAACTCAAGGGGAGGGGGGGACACCAGAAAGGCTTGACAAAGATGCAGATAAAATAAGTAAAAAAGTTAGATGTCTTCGGACAAGCCAGTCAAAGTTATAAAACGCAGAACACGAGCAGCTGCTCGAGCGTCATCAGCTAAAATATCCGGTAAAGTAGATGGCAGGGACAGGACAACACGAGATTGACTAAAGCGGGGACACGACAATAAAACATGGCGCACTGTTAATGCCTGACCACAAGGGCACTGCGGGGCTGTGTCACTGGAGAGCAGGTAGCGGTGGCTAAACCGGCAATGCCCAATCCACAACCTGGTCAGAAGGACCTCCTCTCGCCGAGATGGTCGGGAGGAGGTTGTCCAAGCAGTTGGGAGCGGTTTTACTGCCCGGAGCTTGTTTCCTTGGAGGGATGACCAAGCATCCCACCACAACGATACAGGCCTCTTACAAACATCCCCACGAACGTCAGATGACGGGACACAATGGGAGGCTGGCCGAGGCAGGAGGACTGCAGCCTTGGCTGCAGCATCCGCAGCCTCATTCCCAGGCACTCCTACATGTCCGGGAACCCACAGAAAGCTGACAGGAGAACCATTATCAGCGAAAGAATGGAGGGACTACTGTATCCGTTGAACTAAGGGATGGACCAGATATGGAGCTCCAAGGCTCTGAAGAGCACTGAGTGAGTCAGAGCAGAGTACATACGATGAATGGCGGTGGCGGCGGGCATACTGAACGGCCTGATGGAGAGCAAAAAGCTCGGCCGTAAAGCTGGAACATTGGTCAAGGAGCCGGTATTTAAAGGTGGCGGTCCCGACGACAAAGGCACAGCCGACACCATCGTCAGTTTTGGAGCCATCGGTGTAAATAAAGGTGTGACCGGCAAGTCGAGCACGAAGTTCGACAAACCGTGAGCAATACACTGCAGCCGGAGTACCCTCCTTCAGGAGTGAGCTGAGGTCGAGATAAATATGAACCGGAGCCTGGAGCCAAGGTGGTGTCGGGCTCTCACCCTCTCTGAAGGTGGTAGGGAGGGCAAAATCCAATTGTCGAAGCAGGCGACGGAAGCGGACTCCGGAGGGCAGCATGGCAGACACATACAACCCGTACTGACGGTCGAGAGAATCGGCGAAGAAGGACTGGTAAGAGGGGTGGTCGGGCATAGACAACAGCCGGCAGGCATACCGACACAGCAGTACGTCGCGCCGGTAGGTCAATGGTAATTCGGCAGCTTCAGCATAAAGACTCTCGACAGGACTAGTGTAAAAGGCTCCGGTCGCAAGACGTAACCCCTGATGGTGGATGGAGTTGAGACGGCGTAAGAGGGATGGCCGAGCAGACGAGTAGACGAAGCTCCCATAATCCAGCTTCGATCGGACTATGGACCGATACAAGCGAAGCAGGACAGTGCGTTCCGCTCCCCAAGATGAACCACTAAGAACTCTGAGGATATTAAGGGAACGTGTACAACGGGCCGCCAAATAAGAGACATGCGGAGACCAACACAGTTTCCTGTCCAACGTGAGCCCTAGAAACTTAGTTGTTTCCACGAATGGGAGATCAACGGGACCGAGATGTAAGGATGGCGGAAGGAACGCTTTATATCGCCAAAAGTTGATACAAACCGTCTTCTCTTCAGAGAACCGGAAGCCATTTGCCACGCTCCATGAGTATATGCTGTCTAGACAACGCTGAAGGCAGCGCTCCAGGAGGCATGTTCTCTGGGCACTGCAGTAGATCGCGAAGTCATCGACAAAGAGAGAGCCTGAGACATTAGGTGAAATGCAATCCATAATTGGATTGATCGCGATGGCAAAAGGGCTACGCTCAAGACGGAGCCCTGAGGCACTCCGTTCTCCTGGAGTAAGACGTCGGACAATGCGGAACCCACACGTACCCTAAACTTTCGATCCGTTAAAAAGGAATCAATAAAAAGGGGCAGGCGACCGCGTAGGCCCCACCTGTGCATAGTGCAGAGGTTAGCTCCTCTCCAACAGGTATCATAAGCCTTCTCCAAATCGAAGAACACAGCTACCGATTGGCGCCTTCGCAAAAAGTTGTTCATGATGAATGTCGACAAGGTCACAAGGTGGTCAACAGCGGAGCGGCGGCGACGAAAGCCGCATTGGACATTGGTAAGTAGCCATCGAGATTCAAGAATCCAAACTAACCGAGCATGAACCATGTGCTCCATCACCTTACAGACACAGCTTGTAAGAGAAATGGGGCGGTAACTAGAAGGGAGGTGTCTATCCTTCCCGGGTTTGGGTATAGGAACAACGACGACGTCACACCAATGCATGGGGACCTGACCTTCGGTCCAGACGCGATTGTAGGTACGAAGAAGGAAGCTTATGCCCGAGTCGTGTGAAGTTAGCACCCCTTTTTCGAGAAATATAAATTTTTTTCACAGTTCTTGATAGATGTAGCATAGTTCTAGAGTTCTTTGTACAAAATTTCAATAGTTCTGCAGAATTTAGCTACGAAAACAACAATACTCGAAAAAATTTTCGTATCGAAAACGTTCTTAGGCAATTTCCGCTAAAATGTAAATAAGTACAAGAGTTCTGAGCACAGTTCTGAACAGAGCTCCAAGAGTTCTTTCGAAAATCGAAGTAACATTTTTTATGCAGCTAATAGTTTACGAGATAATTGCATTTTAATGAGAAAATCTTTTCACTTACTGTGAAGTTGACACCCTTTTTTTCAGAAATATATATTTTTTTTCAGAGTTCTTTATAGATATGGCATAGTTCTACAGTTCTTTGTACGAAATTTCAGTAGTTCTGCAGAATTTAGCGAAGAAAACAACAATATTCGAAAAAATTTTCTATCGAAAACATTTTTTGTCCATTTTCTCAAAAATTAGACTTGTACAAAAGTTCTGAGGACAGTTCTGAGCAGAACCCCAAGAGCTCTATCGAAAATCCTAATAACATTTTTCTATGGCGATAATAGTTTATGATAAATTGATTTAATGTGGGACACACTTTCTCTACAGAAAATATAAATATATTCGTACAACAGTTCTGATGACAGTTCTGGACACCACGTGAAGAGTTCTATCGAAAATCCTAGTGAAATTTTTTAGTGCAGGTAATAGTTTAAGAGGTAATTGCAACTTAATTAAGAATTCCATAAGAGCTCCTACTGTGAAGCTGGCACCCTTTTTTTCGGAAATGTATACTTTTTCAGATTTCTTGATAGATATGCCATAGTTCTAGAGTTCTTTATACAAAATTTCAATAGTTCTGCAGAATTTAGCGACGAAAACAATATTCGAAAAAATTTTCGTATCGAAAACATTCTTCGTCAATATTCGCAAATTGTAAATAAGTACAACAGTTCTGAGCACAGTTCCGAACAGAACTCCAAGAGTTCTATCGAAAACCCAAGTAACATTTTTTTGTGCAGCTAGTAGTTTACGAGATAATTGCAATTTAAGGAGAAAATCTTTTCACTTACTGTGAAGTTGGCACCCTTTTTTTCAGAAATGTATGTTATTTTCAGAGTTCTTGATAGATATGGCATAGTTCTAGAGTTCTTTGTACAAAATTTGAATAGTTCTGCAGAATTTAAAGAAGAAAACAACAATACTCGAAAAAAATTTCGTATAGCAAACATTCGTTATTAATTTTCGCAAAAAGTAAATTCGGACAACAGTTCTGAGGGCAGTTCTGAACAGAACCCCAATAGTTCCATCCAATATCCTAATTACAATTTTTTGTGCAGCTAACACGTTACGAGATAATTTCAATTTAAGAAGGCAACCTCTTCAGTTGCGGTGAAGTTGGAATCCTTTTCTTCAGAAATATATATTTTTTCAGAGTTCTTGATAGAAATGTCATAGTTCTAGAGTTATTTGTACAAAATTTGAATAGTCCTGCAGAATTTAGCGAAAAAAACAATACTCGAACAATTTTTCGTATCGAATACATTCTTTGTCAATTTTCGCAAAAAGTAAATTCGTACAACAGTTCTGAACAGAACACCAAGAGCTCTATCAAAAATCCTAATAATATCTTTTTGTGGCGATGATAGTTTATACGGTAACTGCTTTGATGTTAGACCCACTTTCACCACAGAAAAAGTAAATTCGTTCAACAGTTTTTATGAACAGTTCTGGTTAACACCTCAAGACTTCTATCGATAATCATAATAACATTTTTTGTGGTTATAATAGTTTGTATGGTAATTGATTAATTGTGGGCCACTCTTACTAAAAAAAAAAATTATGTCTGTTCGTATGCTCTGATGCCAGCTCTGGATAGCATTGTAAGAGTTCTATCGAAAATACTAGTAACATATTCTGTGCAGGTAATTGTTTACGTAGTAACTGCCTTTATTAAGGAATGCTTATGAGCATTTCCCGTGAAGTTTGAACCCCTTTTACGATAAATATAAATTTTTTTCACAGTTCTTGATATATGTGCAATAGTTCTAGATTTCCCTGCTCAAAACACGAATAGTTCTACAGAATTTCGGGAAGAAAACAATAACTCGGCAAAATTTTGGTATGGTAAAAAATTATTTGTCAGTTTGGAAAAAATAAATTTGTATAACAGTTCTGTTGGCAGTTCTGGATAGCACCGGAAGAGTTGCATTGAAAATGATAAGAACATTTTTGTGGCGATAATAGTTTATACAATAATTGTTTTAATCTAATACTCACTTTATCTAATATAGTAAAATTCGTAGAATAGTTCTGATGAGAGTTCTGAATATCACCCACAGAGTTCTACCAAAAACTATAATAACATTATTTGTGACGATGACATTATATGAGATAATTAATGTGGGACTCACTTTTGTCATGTAAAAGTAATAAAGTCGTACAAAAGATCTGATGGCATTTCTTAATACGACCCTAAGAGTTCTACCGACAACTGTAATAACATTTTTTGTGGGGATAACAGTTAATGAGATAATAGCATTTTCGAGAGACCCACTTGGTCTACATTATAATAAATTGGCACAACCCTTTTGCTGACAGTTCTGGATAGCGCCGAAAGAGTTCTTTTAAAAACCCTCATAACATTTTTATAGTGCCAGTAGATTATGAAATAGATTGTGTGTTCACTCTGCAGTGGGTGTGCGCCGATGTGATACTTACTGGCAGATAAAAACTGTGTGCCGGACCGGGTCTCTAACCCCAGGCTGTGACGAAGGAATATCGTCGCAATATCCTTTCGTCCAGGAGTGCTTCTTCTGCAATTTTCATAGGACAACTTCTACGAAATTGGGAACGCAGGAGATAAAGTACTGCTGGAAGTACAGCTATGAGTACGATCGTAAATTCTCACTTTTATTTTGGAAAACCGAAAATCGAAAACCCGGATGTATATTCTACTAAATACAAAAAGTCTAAATGTTCAGCACTATACAAATGCCAGTACACCTTCTTAAGACTGACTGTAGTAACTGTAGGTGGAAGCGTGGGATGTGCACGCTTAGATGATTCAAGGAGAGAAGGCTCGTCAGTGCAAAACAAACATATGGCTGAGAGAGCAGATACATTCACACGCGCCACTAACCAGATGGTGTCACACCTGTCGAGAATCGCACCAGAGGTACAATGAGCTGTGGTGGAGTGCTGTTGGCGTGGTTACTATGCAACTTACTTGATGGGCATCAATACACCGTTATATTAATGTACAATACTTCAGAAACAATGTCATTCACACACTCCGAGTTCCTTATCACTCAGTACTAGACTAAATTACCGGCCTAGTCATAAGCAGCCTATGTACCTCACCGACTACACATCTTCGTGTTATAAGAGAAAAATACCAAGGGACACAAAACATGAATCCGGATAAACCGGAAATCCGGATTATTGAGGACCAAATAAATGAGGTTCTTATTTACAAATTTCGAACTTCTTATTAACTTTAATACTGTATCCCCTCAACATATAACACCTCTATCAGTCATGTATTGAATTAGGATTTAAACATACTACTTAGTTCGTTTGTACGATATATTCAGTAAATATACTTACATTTCTATACATTGTAAAGACTTAACTCTCGCTGTAGTGTAACTCATCAAACTTCCACACTTCCTTTCTAACTAAAACAAATGTTTGCAACAATATTAACGACAGCAATTTCAAATTTATTCGTTACACACAGCACATGTTTTTATGTATCCTAGAGGCTGGTGATGTTGCCACATAACTTTCATCCATGAGGGTCCTGGGCATATTTTTAGCTGTTAGTGGGTCCTAGATGTCATGAGAGCTCAAAACAATTACTGTTTTACGTAATAAAATTCATCTGGTTCTTCCTGATTCTAAAAATATACACTTCATGTGTGCCTTTCATTGTTGTATGATTCAGTATCGACGCTAATGCTCTCTTGATGAGATATGAGCCGATTGCTCGTTTTTATCCACTGTACCCTTTCGTATTTCATTTCAGCGATTAATTTACTTGTTTATCAACGTAGTAAGTAGTACAAAGCTAATCCAGAATGTAAACTGCACTTAAATTCTGTTTGAACTGTTTAATAGTCAGTGTCCGTTGTCTGAACGTCAAATTTCAGATTAATACACTGCGCCTGGTTGCGTTATTTTATAGGAATTTTGTTATTGTAAGTGGGAAGTACTAGATAATGTTGAAGAAATCCAAATCATATTGTTCGAAGAGCATAATATTATTCGAAATTGACCTGTACCAATAGGTGCAGCCAAAGCACCATTTGTGATGCTGTAATTACCTCATAGATAACGATATTTGTCTATTGTAGTTTTGTAGTCCAATCAGAATTTTGACAGCATCAAAGCCTCATTTCAGCGTGAGAGAGGGGTAAAATCAATAGATGATATTGAATTTAAAGCCTTCATCAGTCTCTTGTTTTTAATTGTTGTTAACAAAAGTAACAGATAAAGCCTGGAAGATCTGTGTGGAACTGATGGTGATGGCATTGAAAACGTTTCAAATTTATTCTGGAGGGCCTTAGATTTTACAGTCGCGCTATTCGTGATGAAAGGAGACAATTAGACAAGCTAACAGCTATTCGGGAAATATTTACTGTGTTTGTACGCAACTATCACAAATCTTACACCCTTGGAGAAAATGTTACAGTAGACAAGAAGCTGGAAGGATTCTGTGGAAGGTACAGTTTTCGCCAATATGTATCATTCAAAACAAACGAGTGTGGATTCTTAAGTATTTTACCTGTACAATTTGGAAAAAATATACGCTGTGTTGCAACCAGAAGGATTTACCAACTGAGCAATAAACATTTTGATGTTGTTCTGTGACTGTGTAAACCTATATATCAGTCAGGTCGAAATGTGAAAGCCGACAACTGGTTTACTAGTACTGGAATGATAGTAGAGCTATGAAGGGAGGATTTTTCATTTGTTGGCATGATGAAGAAAAACAAGCGTGGAGATTTCTCTAGAGTTTGCTATCAGTAAAAGAAGGGCTGCCCACATTTCCTTTTTTGGCTTCCACAAGACTGAACTCTAGTTTCCTCCGTACCTAAAAAGGGGAAGTGAGTGATCCAGGCATCACGTTTGCATGAAGATAATTCGATAGATGCTGACATTGTAGATAAACGGAAGCCATCCACCGTAAATTTTACAATAGCGTTAAGTGTGGTATTTTCACAGCGGATAAGCCGAATGCTTTGTACAACGCTGCAAGAAATGTGCGCCGCTGGTCAATGGTTATATTTTTGTAATGATCAGTACAGTTGGAATCTATGCACAAGTGATTTATTGTGGCAACAGTAAGAATTGTATCAGAAGGAAAGGGTTCCTGAATCAGTTATGATATACAATGTTGTTTTCTTCGCTAAATTCTGCATAACTATTGAAATTTTGTACAGAGAACTCTATAACTATGACTTATCTACCAAGAACTCTGAAAAAAAGTATACATTTCTGAAAAAAAGGGTGCCAGCTTCACAGTAGGAGCTCTTATGGGGTTCTTAATTAAGTTGCAATTACCTCTTAAACTATTACCTGCACTAAAAAATTCTACTAGGAATTTCGATAGAACTCTTCACGTGGTGTCCAGAACTGTCATCAGAACTGTTGTACGAATATATTTATATTTTCTGTAGAGAAAGTGTGTCCCACATTAAATCAATTTATCACGAACTATTATCGCCATAGAAAAATGTTATTAGGATTTTCGATAGAGCTCTTGGGGTTCTGTTCAGAACTGTCCTCAGAACTGTTGTACAAGTTTAATTTTTGCGAAAATTGATAAAAAATGTTTTCGATATAAACATTTTTTCGAGTATTGTTGTTTTCTTCGCTAAATTCTGCAGAACTATTGAAATTTTGTACAATGAACTCTAGAACTATGGCATACCTGTCAAGAACTGTGAAAGAAATATACATTTCTGAAAAAAAGGGTGCCAACTTCACAGTAAGTGAAAAGATTTTCTCCTTAAATTGCAATTATCTCGTAGACTATTAGCTGCACAAAAAAATGTTATTTGGGTTTTCGATAGAACTCTTGGAGTTCTGTTCGGAACTGTGCTCAGAACTCTTGTACTTATATACATTTTGCGGAAATTTCCAAAGAATGTTTTCGATACGAAAATTTTTTCGAGTATTGTTGTTTTCTTCGTTACATTTTGCAGAACTATTGAAATTTTGTGCAAAGAACTCTAGAACTATGGCACATCTAACAAGAACTGTGAAAAAAATGTATATTTCTCGAAAAAGGGGTGCTAACTTCACACGACTTTTTGCCCGCCGGAGAAAGGTGTGCCAGCATCTGAACGTGAATGGCATCTGGCCCCGGAGCAGAGGACCGGGACAGTGCATGTGCACGTTCGAGTTCCCGCATACTAAAGGGGGCATTATAAGTTCCCAGATTCAGCGAGTGGAAGGAAGGTCGCCGAGCCTCTTCTGCCCCTTTCCTGGGAAGGAAGGCAGGGTGGTAATGGGCGGAGCTTGAAACCGCCGCGAAAAACCGGCCGAAGGCGTTGGAGACAGCCACAGGATCAATGAGGACCTCATTACCTGAGGTCAGGCCAGGTACCGAGGAGTGGGCCTTAATGCCCGACAGCCGGCGCAGGCCACCCCATACGACAGAAGAGGGAGTAAAACTGTTAAAGGAGCTGGTGAAAGAGGCCCAACAAGCTTTTTTGCTGTCTTTGATGACTCTATGGCATTGCGCTCGGAGTCGTTTGTATCCAATACAATTCGCCAACGTAGGATGGCGGCAAAAGGTGCGTAAAGCACGTCGTCGAGCATGGACAGCGTCTCTACAAGCCTCGTTCCACCAGGGGACGGAAATGCGACGTGAAGAAGAGGTAGTACGAGGAATGGAATGTTCGGCAGCATTGATAATAACAGCCGTGAGGTATTCGACCTGACTGTCACAACTGAGAAAATCGTGGTCCGGAAAGGTCGCCAGGGAGGAGTAAAGTCCCCAGTCAGCTTTCGGTATGTTCCAGCTCGAAGGACGTGGGGATGGGGTGTGGTGCAGGAGACGAACGACACAGGGGAAGTGGTCGCTCGAATAGGTGTCAGAAAGGACATACCACTCGAACCGACGGGCAAGAGTGGTAGAACAGATCGAGAGGTCCAAGTGGGAGTAGGTATGAGTAGAGTCCGAGAGGAAAGTCGGGGCGCCAGTATTGAGGCAGACAAGATTGAGATGGTTGAAGACATCCGCCAAGAGTGAGCCTCTTTGACAGGATATAGGAGAGCCCCAAAGGGGATGATGGGCATTGAAGTCGCCAAACAATAAAAACGGCGGGGGAAGCTGAACAATCAGGTGCATCATGTCAGCCCGACTAACAGTGGATGACGATGGAGTGTAGATGGTACAAACAGAAAAAGTAAAAGCAGAAAGAGTAATACGGACACCTATTGCTTGGAGTGGGGTGGACAATGGGATGGGATGGTAATAGACATCGTCCCGAACGAGCAACATGACCCCACCATGAACTGGGATACCGTCCACAGGGGTGAGGTCATACCGCTCCGAGGTATAGTGGGTAAAGGCAATACAGTCAGTCGGGTGCAACTTGGTTTCCTGGAGACCAAGGACGAGCGGACAGTGCAGGCGGAGGAGCAGTTGTAATTCCTCCCGATTAGATCGAATACCTCTTATGTTCCAATGTAACAAGGCCATCGCTAGTCAAAAAAGAGGGGGAACGAGATGGGGGAAGAGCTGGTCACCTCGACGGCCGCGGAGGGCCAGGTTTCGAGGGAACAACGCTACAACCGGCGGGAGGCGGATCCTGTTCCATCGAGTCGTCGCCAGCTGCGGCCGCTCTCCCTGGTTGTGTAGGAGGGGCAGCATCATTTGCCGACGAGAGGCCAGCTGAGCGCCTGGCAGCAGAGCGTCCCGGCGAAACTGAGGACGGCCGGGAGCAGTGACTCACGGATGGAGCGTCAGACAAAACGCGCGGGGTGGACAGGAGGATAGAGTCTTCTTCTTGGAGGCCTTCTTGGAAGTCTGAGGAGGCACAGGGATGGTGGGCTGGACCCGAAGAAGGTCCTCACGCGCAGGGTCCGTTTTGGAACGCCGGACCTCGGAAGCCGGGGTCCGGAACGTTTCCCCGATGGACGCCTGAGAAGAGGATCGCTTCTCATGCGGCGGGGGGGAGGAGGAGGAGGAGGAGGAAGGGTGGTCAAACATGTTGACGTTTCATCTGCGAAACGTCCGCCCCGATACCACCCACTCCAACCAGGGGCTCTCCCCACAGGCGCCACCCAGCCTCAGCAAGGGCCACCTGGCAGGATGACCGTTGACGGGAGTCCTGATGCCCCAAGGAGACGGGCATCTACTCCTTGGCCGACGTGGGGAGGGTGCAGCTCAGGTATCGGCAGTACGATCCCTGTGTTGTCAGGGGGCTACAACCTAGAGGGTACATAACGACCCCACCATAACGGGCTGGCTACTGTGCTGGATTTCGGGTGCCATGGAAAGTCCATCATGATCGTAGGTGCAGATGGGGACGCACTATGGGCGTAACTTTTACAACCCATGAGGCGTTTAGGCCCAATTGGATGAATAGTGGGTATGGTTACAACGCCGTTACAATGCTGAGTGCCAAGGTCTTAGTGCACGGAGGACCAGTGATACACCACGTAAGGTGTCCTTCCCCAAAAGGCTCGTACTTCTGTAGAATTTTGAAAAATGGAGGTCAAACCCCAAGGGGGACCATTACGTGGAAGGCCGAAACGGTTGAAACTCCTTTTAGTCGCCTCTTACGACAGGCAGGAATACCTCGGGCCTATTCTTACCCCGGACCCGCAGGGGGGGTAGTTTCACTTGCAGGTGACATGAACTAGCATGGGATATTTCATTCCGCCATGGGCTCTCAACTGCTCCAGCTGTCCTGCCGCAATTTCTACTGCTGCACCTAACGAACTGCTTCAGGAGTTATTAAATCCGGTGCACAATATCATATCTTTAAGTTGTCATGAATGCTGCTTCAGAAGATGCGCAACGGGGAATATTAGTTAAATAGTTAATATAGTGTCTAAACAATTTGCTTCACACAGTTTAAAACTACTCGAAATAAAAAAAGATCGACACAGCTCAGTAGTTTGTTTGCCTAAAGAAGAGGTTTATGTTTTGGAACAGAAATGTAATTAAATTATCCAAACCTATTATTATATTAGTCGTGATTAGAAGTTGTGATTCATGAAATGATAGTTGGAATTTAAAATTTTGAGCTGAATTCATACCGTCACCGTTACAGGGTTCCCAACCAGTACAGATCTGCTAAGTGCATTTTCTTTTTTAAATCGCTGTAGAACTCCAAAGTAGACTGGTTCTCTCTGCTACACCATGACGAAGGAGGACGAAGGAAAGAGTCCATCACGCGATGATATAGTAACAACAATAACAAATACCTCTGCAAGACAGAACCCACTGCAGTGTATTGAGAAACAATAAACACGGCACACTTAAACCATAATCCAGTCCGTAACAATACTTCCCGTGTCTAGATGTCAGAGATCACTATCAAACGGGAATTTGAAGTCTCGATTGGGTTTTTAAAGCACTATTAAATTCCTAAATTGGTTCTTTCCACTAAATTCGGAAGGAGGAAGGGCTACTGCATGAGAGAATAGAGACAGCAGCAGATACCACTGTAAGACAGAGTACACTGAGATGTATTGAGAAGCACTAAACGCAACACGGTTAAACCACAATCCAGTTTATAGCAGTAGTTGCCAGGCCATCGCTGAAACACATGTACATCGCTCGCGCTCGTGTGCCGAGGTAATTTTTTCCAGCAGTCGGATTACATTCACTAGGTAGCTCAAATTGGGATGAAGGGAAGACGATGTTCTTTTCGACGAACGCTATTAGGAGCCGACGTTTGAAGCTGACGGCAGAAGGATTCTCCCTCCAGCAACATACATTTAGCGTAAGGACCGCGTTTTTTAAAAACAGAATCACAAAGACTATGTTGCTGTCACGCTGCATAAAAAGTAGTCTTGTTTCTAGAGGCACACACAAGACTCGCTGAGTGTTACGCTCTCTGGTAGTAATGCTGTCTGTGATTTGGAATCAAGTCTCTCCATTCAACCACATACTTGGGATGGATCCTGTGGTCTTTTAATGGTTACAGCCAATAGTGAACCTTATTCGTGAGACGCTCATATCTCGAAACGAGTTAGTTTTTGGAATCCTATATACTACAGTAAAACGCCAGCGCGGTTTTTCAGGTGTGCTGGCGCCAGGTTGCCGTGACGATCGATATAGGCCAACAACGGACTTGCAGAAAATGCGCCGCCTACGCCCTCTTGGCCGCCAGTATTTCTATTGTCGCAATGAGGCTCAGGTGGACGGTTGCAGAGAACTTTTACCACGACGACTATGTCAAGAAACTTTCTATTGCTAGGAATAAAGAACCCAGTTAATCTAAAGGTGCAGTTTGTGTTACAGAAAGAAGATACCTGTCACCAAACAACATCCTCTCCTTGCTTCCCACGGTACAGCTCTACAGACACAACTAGACGACATAAAAGATGACGACGAGAATAATTCAGTGAAGAAGAATTCGCTTGCTTCTCTTGTGTGTCAGATTGCATGGGTGATCGAATTAAAGTGTTTGCTAATTTCTTGTGTTCTTGCATGTATTCCAGAAGGGTTCCCGTAGAGCTAATCAAACAACTGTTTTCAGAGGCTTTGCTTACTTTTTTGCTGTAACGTATTTGTGTAAACCATGGCTACCCCGCCCCCTCCACCCTCTGTCCCCGGCCCACAGCTTCAGACGCCCGATGTGATGGATTTATCACAAGCTTTTGAGTTTCAGAATGTCCGCTCCCGGTAGCTGAGTGGTCAGCGCGACGGAATGTCAATCCTACGGGCCCGGGTTCGATTCCCGGCTGGTTCGGAGATTTTCTCCGATCAGGGTCTGGGTGTTGTGTTGTCCTAATCATCATCGTTTCATCCCCATCGACGCGCAAGTCGCCGAAGTGGCGTCAAATCGAAAGACTTGCACCCGGCGAACAGTCTACCCGACGGGAGGCCATAGCCACACGTCATTGACATTGACTGACTTTCAGAACCAACAAATTGCTGCCCTGCTGACGACGCAACAACTTCTGCCTGAACAAGCAGCGTCGGCCGCACAACACCCACCAAGTGCCCCCGACCAGCATACCAATGTTCCAGCAATTTAACGACACCGAAGAGGAATGGGTCAAATACCTGACACAGTTCCATGCTCATTGTGCAGTTCGTTGAGTTCAACGTACTTACTTTCGATCGCGGGGTCCACAATGTACAGTTTAATACAAAAACTATTACCATCTGCGTTTCCCTATGGACTCTGCTATGACGAAGTTCAAATGGTTCAAATGGCTCTGAGCACTATGCGACTTAACATCTGACGTCATCAGTCCCCTAGAACTTAGAACTACTTAATCCTAACTAACCTAAGGACGACACACACATCCATACCCGAGGCAGGATTCGAACCTGCGACCGTAGCGGTCCCGCTGTTCCAGACTGAAGCGCCTAGAACCGCTCGGTCACTCCGGCCGGCTATGCCGAAGTAATCGATGCAATAATCAAGTACTATGACCAGAAAGTCCACGTAGCTGCAGCCAGATATGAGGTATTTTGCTTGCGAAAAAAGCAGGAACAGGCGTGCCGTCAGTGGTACATAGAATTAACGAGCATGACTAGGAAGTGTAAATTTAAGTGCAGTTGTGGCGACTATTACAGTGACTTAATGGTGAGAGATGTTATAACATTCAATGTCCCAGACAGTAGAATACGGGAACAGGTCTTAAAACACATTGATCCATCAGTTCAAGCAATATGATTCGGGTGGCATAGTGGCCGATAAGTTTGACCAGGCCCCGGTTTGTCGGGTCGAATCGCCCGTTGCTCGCGACCGCCCCAAGCAGTCACAACAACGAGTGCGAACAATGCCGCGCGGACAGCCACGTTGACAAGTAAACAGACCTGTGATGTTTTGCTCGCCACAAAAGACAGGATTGCACATTACCTAATGCAACGTGTTACATGTGAGGAAAAAAAGGCCCTGTCCAAGCAGTTTGTTAGCAAAAATGCCAGTTTCGCATGCTTCCAGAAGAAAGAGGCTAGTGCACATGCTGTGAACGTTGTGTTTTCCAAACCTACAACCGGTTCTGACAAAAAAATTATTGTGCCTCATTCTCGCCCTGGTGCTATGCAACGATGTTCTAACAATCTATTTGTCTCATTACGCACTGCTGGCTGTCGTGTGAACTTTGTTAGACACAGGTGCCTCACTAACTTTGCTTAATCGTGCCACGTACGAACAGTTAGGCTCTCCACGTCTTTCTAAATCTAGCAAGCACCTCAACGGACAGGAAATTCCACTGCTTGGACAATGTAGTTTGCCTGCCACTTACAAATCTCACACTAGGATCTTGAAATCAAGATACATTGAGAACATTTTCGATGTAGACGCCTTTGATTTATTTGACCTTAGCATCCACGTCAATGTGCTGTCGGTCTCTACATTTGTACCGCAAGTGTAGATAGCTTGCTTAAAGAATTTCCTGAACTATTCCCTGAACTATTTTCCTGGACTATTTTCAGGCCTTGTAGCGCATGTTACATTGAAAGACAATGCATAGCCTAAGTTGCTTTAAGAGACAAAGTAGCCAGTGACTTGAAAGAATTGCAAGATAATGCTGTAATTGCTCCCATGCAAGCTATTCAATGGGCAAGTCCTCTCGTTTTGTTGCGTAAGCCTTTACGTGACATCCGCATTTATGTTGACTTGAAATCTACAGTCAACCCACAGACAGTAGTTGACACTCACCCTTTACCTCGCTCTGAGGAACTCATGGGCAGGTTTCGTACAGGACGTTATTTTTCTAAGAGAGAATTCCGTGATGCCTATTTGCAAATTCCATTGGACGAAGAATCACAGGAAGTGTTTGTTACAAATGCACACTTAGGACTGTTCAGATATTTGCGTTTGCCCTTCGGCAGTGCTTCTGCACCCGCCATTTTTCAACGTTACTTGGAACAGCTGACTGCAAAAGTACCTTTTGTTCAAACTACCTGACGATATTGTCGTCTCAGGTCGCACACCAGAGGAACACATTGCTAATTTGCGTGCTCTTTTTCGAGTGTTGTCAGAAGCAGGACTCAAGTGTCGTCTCGAAAAGTGTGACTTTTTTCAAACTGAACTACAGTACTCAGGTCATGTGATAAACAGTCACGGCGTGCACCCCCTACAATCTTACTTGCTTGCAATCCGTGACCTGCCTGTTCCTCGCAATGTGTCAGTCAGTACTAGGCAAGATGACGTACTACACTCGGTTCATACCGAATGCTGTTCAGATCGCGGCTCCATTGCATCGCTCACGCCGCAAAAATGTGTGAACTAAAGACTGTCGAGACGCCTTTCAGAAACTCAAAAATTCTTTGCTTAGTGACACATGTTTAGTACATTTGACCCTGCCAAATCAGTAGTCTTGCAAGTCAACGCTTCATTCTACGGAATCGGCGGTGTGCTTTCTCACAGAATTGGTGCAAAAGACAGATCTATTACTTTTCCCTCAAAGCTGTTAAACTCGATGCAGTTATTTTCAAACAGAAAAAGAGGTTCTCACTATTGTGTAAGGTGTGACTAAATTCCATCACTATTTGTATAAATGCAAAATTTTATTTAGTGACAGAACACAAGACTTTTCCGGTTCCTACGCACACTGCTCAAAAACTGCAACGCTGGGAATTGTTGCCTTCGCAGTATCAGTATGAAATCGTGTACAGACCTACGGGAAAGCATGGCAATGCAGAAGCCTTATCTCCCCTTCCGATTGGCCCAGACTCTGATTTTGATGCATCTGCCGCATCTTGTTGCCAAACCGATGCCCAGGACTCTGAACTGCTGGAATCTTTTCCCTTGAACTACATAAAAATAGCACAAGCCACCGAAGCACATTCAGACCTAAGATTTTGTTGCATTACAATCGCACGTCTTGGCCTCGTTCAATTAACGGTATCCAGAACTCAATTGGGCGCCGATATTTTGCACGTCGGCACAGTCTTTCAGCTCAACAGGGTGTGATTCTAGTCCAGAATGACAGTGGACAATCCCGTGTGCTTATTCCCAAAGTGTTGCAAAAGGATGTGTTGCGATTGCTCCGCCAAGGACATTGGGGAATTGTTCGCAAGAAACAGTTAGCGCGCCGGAACTGTACTTGGGAGTGCATGGACTCCCACATTGAACAGATGATTCACAGTGTCGTGCATGCGTGGAGAACCAATCCTCTCCACCATAGACATTCTCAGCTTGGCCTAAGACTCAATCGCCATGGCAACGACAGCACATTGACTTTGCAGGATCATTTTTGAACACTCATTGGCTCTTAGAGATAGATTCTTGCAGCAAGTTTCATTTTTGGTGTCTATGAACTCTAATACATCACGTAGCACCATTCAAGTGTTGTGCTCAATATTTTACATCGAAGGTTTGCCTGAAGTATTAGTGTCATACAATGGACCGACGTTCTCTTCACATGATTTTGAACATGGCATTCGTCACCTAACAAGTGCTCCATTTCACCCACAGTAAAATGGAGAATCAGAATGCTTCGTACGCAGTTTCAATAATAGATGGCCAAGCTGCGCACCGCCTACACCTGGGAACAGGCGCTGCAACTCTTTCTTGCCTCCTATCGCTCCCACCCATGAGACAATTCAGGTCCCAATGAGTTGCAGCGTCATCACCAGAACCAAATTTGCACGCGTCATTTGCCCCCTGATTCTGCTGCTTTTCTTCCCACAGATTCACGGCTGCACGGGACCATGTGGCCTTCGTAGTTGCCTGCTGGTGACACCAGTGCACCCCAGGAGGAGCAGATGGACAAAGCTCCCTCGCCGTCTCCACTCGCCGACCCAATGGACCTGGACCCACCATCGCCATCGCTGTCACCGCCATCACTGCAGCACATGCCCTCAGGCCTGGACGTGTGCCCTGGCAGTCGTTTTCCGGAGAATGTTCCTGTTGCCTCGCTAGATGGTGGGGTACACTCGGGAGTATGCCGTCCTCCATAGTCACGACTCCCAGCCCACCTCTATGTCCAGCGTCCTGCCTCCCTCTCTGTTGTCATTCGCAGCCTCTCTACATAGCAACAGGGGGGGCAGGCGGCATTTGTGGGAGAAGGGGGGGGGGGGGGGAGAATGTGCTGATGTAAGCTGGCGCTAGCACACCATTCACCATACACCCTCCCGGCCACCAGTATCTACATCGCCACCGAGGACTAGAGGGTCAATCTGAAGCAGTCCGTCACACTGAGTAATTTCCAGTGTCATCAGTCGCAGTAGCAGTTAGATCCACCACTAACTCAGAGACAGGCAGCACATAACAAGCCTCATAGAGTACATAGGGGACTTTGTACTTCACCAGCAGTGAGGCTCACGTGGACTGGTTCAAATGGCTCTGATCACTATGGGACTTAACATCTGAGGTCATCAGTCCCCTAGAACTTAGAACTACTTAAACCTAACTAACCTAAGACATCACACACGTCCATGCCCTAGGCAGGATTCGAACCTGCGACCGTAGCGGTCGCGCGGTTCCAGACTGAAGCGCCTAGAACCGCTCGGCCACTCTGGCCGGCTCACGTGGACTGTTAGAGTGCCCGTCCAGTGTGGCCGGGCGGTCCTAGGTGCTTCAGTCTGGAACCGCGCGACCGTTACGGTCGCAGGTTCGAATCCTGCCTCAGGCACGGGTGTGTGTGATGTCCTTGGGTTAGTTACGTTTAAGTAGTTCTAAGTTCTAGGGGAATGATGACCTCACAAGTTAAGTCCCATAGTGCTCAGAGCCATTTGCACTGTTAGAGAGAGCTTGTACCACAGCGACTATCTTGAGATAAGTAACTTTCTATTCTTATGAATAAAGAACCCAGTGCAGCAGAGTTATAGAAAGAAGATACCGGCCACCAAACAACATCCTCTCCTTGCTTCCCATGGTATAGCTCCACAGAGACGAGTCGATCTGCATCTTGTAACTGTTCCTCAGTCTCTTCCATGGGCTCATTGCAGCTTTGTCCATGTCATCTTTCCAATTTAACTCGAAACTGAGCAGAAGTCGGAGAAAGCTATACCTACCGCCTTCTGCATCCCATTGAGAAACAGAGTGAGCTGATTTAATTTGAGATGACTGTTCTTTTTTTTTTTTTAACACTCGGTGGAAATGGGAACATGTCATAGCTCCGCCAACTTTGGATGATGTATAAGGCCAGCGCCAAAAAGAAGGTTTGTCCTGGAACACGAGGCAGTAGAAAACGCAGTACAGGAAGAAGGACTGACAGGACTGGAAGAAGGATGAGGATTTTGCTACTGCATTGCGGCGTGTCTCCAAACTACATATAGGTGCTGCAGTCTGGAGGATATCTGCGTCTCTTAGGGTGAGGAAGAAGGACTGACAAGACTGGAAGAAGGATGAGGATTTTGCTACTGCATTGCGGCGTGTCTCCAAACTACATATAGGTGCTGCAGTCTGGAGGATACCTGCGTCTCTTAGGGTGTGTATACGTCTGTTACAAAAACATTCTCTCTCTAACATGCTTATTTCGTACCATACAACAGAGAAAAACTACGAACTACACTCCTGGAAATGGAAAAAAGAACACATTGACACCGGTGTGTCAGACCCACCATACTTGCTCCGCACACTGCGAGAGGGCTGTACAAGCAATGATCACACGCACGGCACAGCGGACACACCAGCAACCGCGGTGTTGGCCGTCGAATGGCGCTAGCTGCGCAACATTTGTGCACCGCCGCCGTCAGTGTCAGCCAGTTTGCCGTGGCATACGGAGCTCCATCGCAGTCTTTAACACTGGTAGCATGCCGCGACAGCGTGGACGTGAACCGTATGTGCAGTTGACGGACTTTGAGCGAGGGCGTATAGTGGGCATGCGGGAGGCCGGGTGGACGTACTGCCGAATTGCTCAACACGTGGGGCGTGAGGTCTCCACAGTACATCGATGTTGTCGCCAGTGGTCGGCGGAAGGTGCACGTGCCCGTCGACCTGGGACCGGACCGCAGCGACGCACGGATGCACGCCAAGACCGTAGGATCCTACGCAGTGCCGTAGGGGACCGCACCGCCACTTCCCAGCAAATTAGGGACACTGTTGCTCCTGGGGTATCGGCGAGGACCATTCGCAACCGTCTCCATGACGCTGGGCTACGGTCCCGCACACCGTTAGGCCGTCTTCCGCTCACGCCCCAACATCGTGCAGCCCGCCTCCAGTGGTGTCGCGATAGGCGTGAATGGAGGGACGAATGGAGACGTGTCGTCTTCAGCGATGAGAGTCGCTTCTGCCTTGGTGCCAATGATGGTCGTATGCGTGTTTGGCGCCGTGCAGGTGAGCGCCACAATCAGGACTGCATACGACCGAGGCACACAGGGCCAACACCCGGCATCATGGTGTGGGGAGCGATCTCCTACACTGGCCGTACACCACTGGTGATCGTCGAGGGGACACTGAATAGTGCACGGTACATCCAAACCGTCAACGAACCCATCGTTCTACCATTCCTAGACTGGCAAGGGAACTTGCTGTTCCAACAGGACAATGCACGTCCGCATGTATCCCGTGCCACCCAACGTGCTCTAGAAGGTGTAAGTCAACTACCCTGGCCAGCAAGATCTCCGGATCTGTCCCCCATTGAGCATGTTTGGGACTGGATGAAGCGTCGTCTCACGCGGTCTGCACGTCCAGCACGAACGCTGGTCCAACTGAGGCGCCAGGTGGAAATGGCATGGCAAGCCGTTCCACAGGACTACATCCAGCATCTCTACGATCGTCTCCATGGGAGAATAGCAGCCTGCATTGCTGCGAAAGGTGGATATACACTGTACTAGTGCCGACATTGTGCATGCTCTGTTGCCTGTGTCTATGTGCCTGTGGTTCTGTCAGTGTGATCATGTGATGTATCTGACCCCAGGAATGTGTCAAAGTTTCCCCTTCCTGGGACAATGAATTCACGGTGTTCTTATTTCAATTTCCAGGAGTGTATAAAAACTCCGACGTTATCTGACAAAGAACTCTATAAGATTTTACCGCTTCTCTCTCTTCCAATAAATATGTGTCGAAAGCAAATACCGTCAGTATACTGGCATCGAGCATATGTGGCGATCCTATTAAATATACAGGTCAGACGCAGGAAACAGATCAAACGTACTGCAACTGTAGAATATGATACTGGAGGTGACTGAATGCATTCGAGTACAGTGCTATACTATGCTGTCCGACAAGAAAAAGAGTGCATTTGCACTAGGTGTTGGCAACTGTACTAAAAAAACCGCGCTGGATTTTTACAGTAGCAGAGAGGTTCCAAAAAATTGACTCGCTTCGGTATATGAGCGTGTCATGAATATGATTCACTGGTGGTTGTACAGAAGACTTCTCCATAATATCCGACTCAAGTATGAGGTTGAAGACTTGATTCCAAGTCGCATACAGCATTTCTACCAGAAAACGTAACACTATCAACAACTCTCGTGTGTGCCTGTAGAACCGAGACCGCTTTTTATGCAGGGTGACGTGAACATAGGTGTTGTGGTGGTGCTTTTAATAGCGCGGTCCTTACGCGTAATGTATGTTGCCGGCGGTAGAATCCTTCTGTGGTCAGCATTAAATGTCGGTTCTCAATAGTGTTCCAAGAAAAGAACATCGTCTTCCCTCCAAGGATTCCCATGTGAACTACCTGGTGAGCGCAATCCGACTACTGAAAAAGAAAAATTACTCTCATGATAAATCTAATCATTAGCCTATCAAATTGATATCAGTGACATGTCTGCTGGCGTATGGAAGCGATTGCTAGGGCACAACAGATATCATTCTTGACTTCGAGCGGTAAACAGGCGTTGTTTTCCCGTTGCGGCAATATCTTTTATCGATATTTGAATCTCTCACCTACACAGGGAGAGACGACCATCATAACAAAATCAGATTTATAAAGTGATACGTAGTATAAACCCGATATTTACAACGTCTCTGTGCTGTTACCTTAAGAGACTTCATCTGTCGCGAAGGCATTTGGTTACTTCAAGGGAGCTAGAAAGTGATAGAGGTAGATCTTAGCAATCAGTCACGAGCCAAACATGGGTTTAATATTCTACTCTTGTAATGCATGATGTATTTTTTTCCTACGTGATGACAAAATACTTAGAGGAAATGTATCCGTTGTCATACTATTACGGAGGCTTCACAAGTGACGATACTTCAGCGATGTGAGAAAGCGCGTATGCCTCGATTTCTTCTGTCTTCGAAAACAACTCGTATAAAAAAGAGAAATCTATATTTAATGTGGGAAATTCAAGGTGCATGGTCAACAACACGCTGCCTCGGATGGGGTAAAACTGATTTTTTAAACTGGTGGGTGTATGTCAGGGTGGAATTGTTTAGAGCTACTGTTTACATCCAAGCTGCTTGATTCGCAGAGCACCGCGGCTCTTTGCAAGAGCGGTCACGAGGAGTCGTTAACAGAAATTGCGGATTAGCTCAGCCTCTGGCAGGTACAAAGAGTGCGCCGACCTGTGTGATCTTGCACACTGCAATGAGGGCTTGCGACGTGACCAGTGTGCTGGGTGAGCACGACAGAAGTGGGCGTGTGTGTGTCATGTAAGAAATGGTTCAAATGGCTCTGAGCACTATGGGACTTAACTTCGGAGGACATCAGTCCCCTAGAACTTAGAACTACTTAAACCTAACTAACCTAAGCACCTCACACACATCCATGCCCGAGGCAGGATTCGAACCTGCGACCGAAGCGGTCGTGCGGTTCCAGACTGCAGCGCCTAGAACCGCTCGGCCACTCCGGCCGGCCGTAATAGAAGATCCAAAATGACAGGTGTTTGGGCTGGAAATATTGATAACATCCGATTTCTTACTCCAATCATCCCCAGATGCCCTCCATGGCTGGGGATGGTGAACTCTGCCATACATGCGCGTCCACGACTATGGCTACGATCTCGGTTCACCGACCTTCGAGTGTTGGTGCTGGCGGCGTATGAAGGGGCTGGCGTGCTGTGTGTGGACCTCGAGAAATGAGCGCATGGGATGTGCGAGTATTTCAGCGATCTCCAACATCTAGCCATGGCAGTTATTGGTATAGACAGGATTGTGGTTTTAGTGAGTTGTCTTTAGTGCTTCTCAAAACACTGCAGTGGATTCTATCTTGCAGAGGTATTTGTTATTGTTGTTGTTAGTATCCCATCACGTTGTAGACTCTTTCCTCCCTCCTTCGTACTGGTGCAGCGGAGAGAACCAGTCAACTTTGGAATTCTACAGCGCTTTAAGAAACAAAATGCACTTAGCAGACCTGTACTGGCTGGAAACTCTGTAACCGTGATGATACAAGTTCACATCGAAATGTTAAATTCCACCAATCATTTCATACATCACCACTTCCAATCGTGACATCAAATAATAATAGATTTGTTAAAAAATGACGTAATTCCTCCAGCTGCATTAAGATGTTGGTTTTATTGGCAACTAGTTTCGATGTTGTTGCAACATCATCTTCAGGCCCATACTTGTTGTAACAACATCGAAACTAGTTGCCAATAAAACCAACATCTTAATACAGCTGGAGGAATTACGTCATTTCGTAAGATATATTATACCAGCTGACATCCCAAGTCGTCCATTTTAATTATGGATATACGAAGAATATAGGTTTGGATTATTTAATGAAATTTCTAGTCCAAAACATAAACCTCCTGTTTATGCAAACAAACTACTGAACAGTGTCGATATTTTTTATTTAGAATAAACTGCATGAAGGAAATCGTTTGAACGCTATATTAACGATTTAATTAATATTCCCTATGGCGCATCTTCTGAAGCAGCATTTGTGACAGCTTGAGAATTTGTTATTTCTCGCCAGAGCTAATAACTCCAAAAGCAGTTCGCGACATGCACGCCTGGAAGGCTGGGGCAGTTTAGAGCCCATGGCGGAATGAAATATCCCATGCTAGTTGCTATGTCATCTGTGAGTCAAGCTACAGCTCTCCCCCCCCCCCCCCCCCCTCTCTCTCTCTCTCTCTCTCTCTCTCTCTCTCTCTCTCTCTTTCTCCCCCTCTCTCTTTGTATGCAAGGATACTTTTTTAAAGTATATTTCGAGTCAGCCTGCTACTAGCTTTGTGACACAGTCAATTTTGTGTGTGTGTGTGTGTGTGTGTGTGTGTGTGTGTGTGTGTGTGTGTGTGTGTGTGTGCGTGTGTAATAGCTACCGCATCTGCCTTAAATCCCTTACATCACGATCATGTGACCAGAAATTAATTCTTTATTAACTTCAGCAGTATTTCTGGCTCAATTCCCTGTCAGGTATTTGCTTTGGAAGGAAGGCGTCTCTCATGTGCGCTGGTATCCTGACAGGTTGGTTCATGCATACAGAGACCAACTGAGATGGCAGCCAAGAGCTGACGGCAGTGCAGCTAGCCCAGTGGCTCTTTCAAGCTCACCCTGACTCCGGGTAGCCTGTGCGGTTTGAGAGACATGAGAAGGTTTTTTAAGATATGTTTAAGTAGTTTGTGATGGTGTAATTGTTTCCTGACGTCATCGGAATGAAAAAGCGTCGTAATTGTTTAAATATTTCATAGACCACCTTGTATCCCATAAATATTCCACCGATTGTCTGAATTGTTCAAACAATATTCCATACTGCAATCGATTAACTGTCAAATTCTCCAAATAAATGAATAAACTATATTCCATATGCCACCTTGTATTCCATAAATTGTTTAAATATTAATATTCCATACACGCCAATAAATTTCCCGCCAATTTTTTTACATATATAAATAAATTATATTTTGTATACCTCCTCGATTCCCATAAATTGTTTAAATAAATAGTACTCCATAGATTATCTAATTTCTTCAAACAATATTCTATATACTGCATCGATTTAGCACCAAATTCCTTAAAAAATATGTAAATAAACTATAGTCCATACACAGTCCTCTATCCCATAAATTGTTTAAGTAAATAATTATTTTCATCATGGCAGTGACAACAGCAACCATTACGAAATTGTCTCGAATGAAAGATAGCCCACAGGTGCACTAAATTATATTCATTTTAAGCCTTGAGCATGGTTTCAGCTATAATAATATAGCCTTCTTCAGAAGTCATGCACACTAACAAATGAAAAATGTCTTAGCCCAGCAGCTGCGTCAAGACCAATAAAATAACTTCAACAGACATAAGCCTGTTTCGAACATAAGCAACATATAACAAAAGTAACATATACTGCAGTATAACAGAGGTAATGGTGGGGGACATACAGTGCCATATGTAATGTTACCTATTATTAGTGTGTATGACTTCTGAACAAGGCTGTATTATTATAGCTGAAACCATGGTCAAGGTTTAAAATAAACATAATTTAGTGCAACTGTGGGCTGTTTTTCATTTAAGATAAGTAAATAATATTCCACACACTCTCTAAGTTGTTTAAACAGTATTCCATATTTTATGTCTGCCTGGAGTGTCAAACATAATTTCTAATTGGTAGCAGGACGTGGCCGGGGTGTGACGCAAGATCTGATGGCCGAGAAAAGATTAAAGTAAGGCCCCAGCGATCAGGAAGGTTACTTATCTTTATTCTCCACACTGAAGCAGGCACCGTCTACTGCTCTCATATCAAGTAGCTACGTAATTAAGTTCACATACAATTCACAAATCCACAGTGCAATCCAAATCGCAACTAAGTTCTAAGCCCAAGGTTGTCATATAAGATCTGTACAATAACACTTCGATATTAACACAGATAGCGAGCAAGAGCGAGTGGCCGTGACGTCAGTTCCGTGCTCCTGTTATATCTTGTGGCCACAGAGGGAGCTGCAGGCAAGAACTATTGAATGGCTCGACGTCTTCAGCCGGAGATGACGCCATGAACCTCTGGTGGCAGCGACGTGAAGCTAAGGCCGACCACCGCGCATGTGCGGCCGGGCTGAGCGACAGCAGGGCGCACGTGATCCGGTTAGGTCCCCGGACATAGCACCATACACTGCAACAATCGGCATCCTGCCAAATGACCAATCAACTGTGTCTTTTCCCCACCAATTTCCAGGTGGGGGGAAGGGAGGTTTTATAGAGGGGGAGGGGTTGATTAATCGATCTATTTAATTAATTAGTCAATGAAAATTATATCAATATGTGTTTGTATCCACAATGGGACTTCCCTGAGGGATAGAGAAGAAGGAAGAGAGAGCAGGGGAGAAGGAGAGGATGGGGTCGGGGTGACATGGAAAACTACTTAACTGAACAATAGGTTAAGAACCTTTCAATCAAAAGAGACCAATTAGTTTCCCCTGAATGTATGCTTGCCCCTGAATGTAGGCAACCCACACTAACAAATTCTCCTGAAGTTCTTCTCGCCCCACTACTTCCCACTTGCGCCTTTTCGTTTTTAACAATCAAACTAATTTTTAATACTACAGATAAAGACACAAAAGACTCCATCCAAACAGGCCAGGAAGGCCCAACAGTACTGACTGGCAAAAGACAATCTCTCTTAAATGCTATGTTTTCCCTTATGGCTTTAACAAAAATGATGGGTTCTTATGCTAATGCTCAAACATTGTACAGTAAGCTAACACTCAGAACTGTTTCAAAGTTATAAGAAAGATATAAATTATGTAGATTTTTCATGTTGATTTTATTGAAAAGAAACAATTATATACCATGACTAATCATTTCCTTTTCAATGAAGAAATATATATCTACTGACTAATTTTTTGATTCTGTAGAGGAATAAACAATTACTTGTACGTAGTAAAGTTACACAATTCATGTCACTCTTACAGTAATCAGATGCTCAACTCTGAAAGAAAATCCCACCATTCACTCATTCCATCTCTCACATCTCACATTTTCCGTCACCACGTTGTTTACCTACAATCCAATAGTCATCTACTAACTCGCAGTATGCGATAACTACTCATAACACTGAACAAGTAACCATTTACACCATTATTGTCTACTGGCACCTTCCATTATACAACCCACGATCATGCAGCTGAACACGCAACAATTTTGCGACGTCAGTCAATTCTACTACAACTGTTAGGTGCTCTCAAACACACATTCCATTTCCACAGAGATCTCCTGCAAATGAATCGAAAGCAAATTATTTTAAATTAAGTACTTTTATATTTTTATCAATAGAGAAAAAATGGAACTGAGGTCACCCTTTACCATATTTCTCTTGTTCGCTCTCTCCGTCCTGGACATACCGTTTCCTTTATATATCACCTCACAGATACCATCTGCATCATCAGAGTGATACACGTCTTCTTGGGTTGACTACCCATACGACAACACATGAATTTTATCTCTCTGTACTCTAGTGACTTCACTTCTGTTCAGCTTCTTTTCTCTCCATACTTCACACTAAATCAGATATTACTTGATGTTTTAAAACAAAGTCTTATCGTAATTCTTTAGCATACTAAATTACACGCACTCAAGATACCCAAGATTACATCAAAATTATGAATCATAGGTATAACATATGTACAACACAAGCGAACCCGGCATCAGGTAATCATGAACATTAAATCTTGAAAATCCCAGACAAAAATACCTTATAGCACTAGGTAAATCATTTCAGCAAAAGCACAGTCATTAATACGCCATTAGCTTCAAAATATATAAAATATTCGTTAGGAAAACATAGTCGATTCATTACATACAATCAGTTCAGCACTAAACAACCAGACACTCATACACTCAGTCAGACATATCATCTAGCTAACCACCACACGATATTCGAAATGACCCATACCTTTCCTCATCTCAAAGTCATCAATGATCCACTTAACTACTGAGAATCCACACAAATCAATCTACCATTACTCAACATGTGTTACCAAGGATCTCAGCCTTTCACAATTTCAGAGCATCATGTTGTTCAGCAAAATAAACAACAAGCAGAAAGGAAGAAGAATGAAAAAACAATCTTCTTATTAATCATTGCTTCGTCACCTATATGACATCATTATACATAACAAATTACCAAACCGATCAAATTGAGATTATTTTCACTCCCCATTGAGGAATTCTGTATAGTCCCCTGAAAATCCTAAAGAATTTCTTATACAGGGCATTCGTTTTATTAGATATTCTATGTGAGGGTACCAGTACTTTCTGTCTAATGTGGAAAGTAATCTGCCTCACCCACTTATTGTTATACGCGTACTTTACCATCCGTTCAGATTTTTCAAGGCCATATCTGTGATAAGAGATCGAGGAAGTCGAAGTTCCTTTGGTCACTGCACAATCTCCTTTATCCAGTTTGTAGGCTCTTGGTTCATCAACACCAAGACTGGTGAAAGCGTCGTGGATTCAATTTCGAGATCATTCAGGATGTTCTGAAATGATCGTACGTGCACATCCCATATTCTGTGTTTCCTGAAACAGTAGAGCCTGCAGAGTCGAACTGCGTAATGAGAACTGGCTTAATCTTCTGCCTCCCGACCATAATTAACGTCGTGATCTGTACTGCAACCCATTGTCAGAGACACGCCTAACTGACCTGACTTCTCGTAAGAACCGTTTCTCGAATGCGGCTGCCACCGTTTTTCCTATATCTTTCCATAATGGCACTAAAGTAACAAATTTGAACGTTAGTTCGATAGGCACGAAAATATACGAACAATCTAACGTCGTTCGAGGAATAGGTCCTAGTAAATTCGTCACTGCTGTTTCCATCAATCTTGATGCAATAATGGGATAAATGGGTTCGGCATATGATACTGCAGGTGACTTCGCTTCTTCGCAAGTTTTACACACTCTTAACACTTGGCAAATTCTCTTCAACGTGTTATTAAGGGGAGTTGGAATGCCCTATCTCGCCAATGTTAAATTTGCTAACTTTGTGTACCTTTTTCTTTGGAACTATTATCTTCAGAACTTTGAAATTCTGGCAGAGGTTTTCAGCATATATTGTGAGCCCACTGAACTAGAACCAATGTTTTCTTTTTGTTGGTATAGTATTTATGAATTTTTTACCATTAAGCCATTTTTTATTGGAAAAAGTATAACATAAACTTCCCTAGTTCAGAGAATAAGCCAGTTCTTGTCATGATTCTAGTTCAGTGGCCTCTTTGAACTGTTTTGCAGCATTTCTGAAAATTTGAATGTTGTTGGTTGAGTGGTTTATGAGATAAAGGTACATGTAACACTAAAAATGTCAAATGCCAGAAAATGCGATTAAAGTAATTTATTATGAAAATTCACAAATACCTTTTATTCTATTATCAAAAGTGTCCAGCAGAGTAATCAGGGTCATCTTCTAGTTCTTCTTCTTCACCTAGAAGCTTTCTTCTCCTTGCTGCCCTTGCTTTTTTTGTATTAAATTCAGCTGCATACTGAGCCTTCCTTACTCGCACGCTGTCCAGAAGCTGAAGACCTCTGATGGTGTTGATACCAGGAGCAATGCCGAGCCTTGCCATGACCTTTAGCCTACCCATATGACCATCATTGAATGAAATAACAGCATCACTGACTCCCCATTTCAATGTTTTTATCCCAACAAATACATTCTTAGGTACACGAGTCCAAATGAGGTTGTTGAACGACTCGTTTTGATTCTGGGTACAACCATGAAGACATTTTCGCAGAAGATCAGGATGCCCCAAGTCTCTATATATTGGTTTAATTACTTCCATAACAGCCAATGGAATATAATTTTTATGGTGATAAGGATCCCCAGTAGCTTGAGATTTTCTATAATTGCACCATGACTGAGGACCATCTGGACAAGCAAAATGTTGAGGATTATCATCAGTTGATGATCGATGTAAATATGTGGCCCATACAGCTTGTCTCATTTCCTGCAAATTATTTGCATTATTTCTTATTGCCATACCATAGTATTGTTGTAATTCATTTATAATTTTATCTGACAGGCGACCTCTAATGGTTTTACCATCTGACAAAATTTTGTCCTTCAGATTCTGTTTCAGTTTCCTTAGACGAGTGCCCATTCGTTTCTGAACATGACCGACACATTCTAGTTTAGTTATTGTCTTATTGACATATGGCATGGATTCTGTAACACTTTTGTATGCCTTGGAGTCCCCATCTCCAAGGAATTTTGTGTAAAATACTCCCCGTTCTTTTTCTGATCTGCTAAACATTTTCACAGCAGCGGCAGCCTCCATGCCTCCACTCGTACCTTCATAATTCTTGCTACATATGTGAGCTGCTTCTATCTTACCAGATGCACAATGGTAACAATGTTTAGTGAGCACTTCATAGTCCAAAACTTTACCGCTGTCCACACTAGTAACAGTAGCAACAGCATTTTTGGATGTGTGACCCCTTTTCTGCCAGGTTCCATCAAAAGCAACAGGGATATCTGGGTTTCCTTCATTTATATATTTTGCTTCACTGGCAGCAGCTTTCATTGATAAATCTGCTACAGACTGAACAGCATCTCCTATCACTTCAGTGTAATTGTCAATTTTAGCAGGTGGAGGTGGAAGATTCATTATGGCACAAAATGTTTGAGCAGCAGTATGTCCTTTACCAATTGCTCTCATTGCATACATTAGCCTGATATTACTCTCAAACAAATTGCTACTGCATGTTTTAGAGCTCCAAAAACAGGTCTCATTTTCACAACTGGCACAAACTATAGCAATTTTGCAGGAAAGTCCTATAGATTTTGTTATGTTCATATCAAAAGAACCTCCACAAAGATTACAACACAAACATTTCTTCATAAACTCAGTAAAAACAGGAAAGTCGACTAAAACATATTGTTCATTAGAAGCTTCATCTGTAATTTCACTTGCACAGTTTGATAACTTCTTTTTTGATGCACTGGTGGGCGTGTCTCCTTCACACATCTCAGCTGTACAAACGTCAGAACTTTCACCAGCATCAACAGGTGCTGAAGCAGAATCACTTGAACAAACGTTATTTGTAAATCTATTACCGCGAAACTTTCGCTTTTTAAATAATGATGCACTCCTAGGCATCGTAGAAACTACGCACTCACCACTGAAAGTCAAAACAAGACAGATAACAAACTCCAAATGAGCGACAAACTAAACTCGAGGCTCAAAACAAACACTCACAGATCAAAAACTGAACAATAAACACAGCTAGTCGTAAAAACAATGGTACCTATGGAAGGATCAAAGATTCTACAACTGAAGAGTGAAATCCACAGCCTTCTATATGTAATGTTTTCGGAAATGCGAAGATTTAAATGTGTACAAATCACAAGATGGGTAACTTTGCTGGGCGCACATGTAATTTTGAAAAATTAAATAAAAATACTTCCAATTGGAATTTCTTAACAAATTTTGCACCATTTTAAGCAGAAAATTTCAAATTAAGTTATAAGGTTAAAAACTGAAAATGTGAATTTTTTCCATTTTCCGGCATTCCAACTCCCCTTAAAATAGCATGCTTTCCTCAATTTGTTACAACATTTATGGGCACCAAAGTGACCATAACTGAGGTGAATGTACAAAGTAATTTGTTTATCAGCTCATAAGGAATCACTAAAAGCCATTTAGAATGTCGCGGTTCTCTTCATTTAAATAAAACGTCATTCGAGACTAAATAATACTGACGTAGCGCCACATTGTCCCTGTCATGCTGCTTCTCCTGTACCTGTTTTAATAGAGGATCCTTATTTCTTCCATGCGCAATCATGTTCCAGTGAATTGATCACGTGGTTTTCAAATGTCACATTTTTTTAGGTATAGAAAGGTAAAATCATGCTCCCTCAGATTTCCTCCTAAACTGCAAGTCAAACTGTCTGGAATGCGGGACAACCTGCCAGCTATTATATTTTTGTCGCCAGGAGTATGTCCAATGGTAAATATACACTCCTGGAAATGGAAAAAAGAACACATTGACGCCGGTGTGTCAGACCCACCATACTTGCTCCGGACACTGCGAAAGGGCTGTACAAGCAATGATCACACGCACGGCACAGCGGACACACCAGGAACCGCGGTGTTGGCCGTCGAATGGCGCTAGCTGCGCAGCATTTGTGCACCGCCGCCGTCAGTGTCAGCCAGTTTGCCGTGGCATACGGAGCTCCATCGCAGTCTTTAACACTGGTAGCATGCCGCAACAGCGTGGACGTGAACCGTATGTGCAGTTGACGGACTTTGAGCGAGGGCGTATAGTGGGCATGCGGGAGGCCGGGTGGACGTACCGCCGAATTGCTCAACACGTGGGGCATGAGGTCTCCACAGTACATCGATGTTGTCGCCAGTGGTCGGCGGAAGGTGCACGTGGCAGTCGACCTGGGACCGGACCGCAGCGACGCACGGATGCACGCCAAAACCGTAGGATCCTACGCAGTGCCGTAGGGGACCGCACCGCCACTTCCCAGCAAATTAGGGACACTGTTGCTCCTGGGGTATCGGCGAGGACCATTCGCAACCGTCTCCATGAAGCTGGGCTACGGTCCCGCACACCGTTAGGTCGTCTTCCGCTCACGCCCCAACATCGTGCAGCCCGCCTCCAGTGGTGTCGCGACAGGTGTGAATGGAGGGACGAATGGAGACGTGTCGTCTTCAGCGATGAGAGTCGCTTCTGCCTTGGTGCCAATGATGGTCGTATGCGTGTTTGGCGCCGTGCAGGTGAGCGCCACAATCAGGACTGCATACGACTGAGGCACACAGGGCCAACACCCGGCATCATGGTGTGGGGAGCGATCTCCTACACTGGCCGTACACCACTGGTGATCGTCGAGGGGACACTGAATAGTGCACGGTACATCCAAACCGTCATCGAACCCATCGTTCTACCATTCCTAGACCGGCAAGGGAACTTGCTGTTCCAACAGGACAATGCACGTCCGCATGTATCCCGTGCCACCCATCGTGCTCTAGAAGGTGTAAGTCAACTACCCTGGCCAGCAAGATCTCCGGATCTGTCCCCCATTGAGCATGTTTGGGACTGGATGAAGCGTCGTCTCACGCGGTCTGCAAGTCCAGCACGAACGCTGGTCCAACTGAGGCGCCAGGTGGAAATGGCATGGCAAGCCGTTCCACAGGACTACATCCAGCATCTCTACGATCGTCTCCATGGGAGAATAGCAGCCTGCATTGCTGCGAAAGGTGGATATACACTGTACTAGTGCCGACATTGTGCATGCTCTGTTGCCTGTGTCTATGTGCCTGTGGTTCTGTCAGTGTGATCATGTGATATATCTGACCCCAGGAATGTGTCAATAAAGTTTCCCCTTCCTGGGACAATGAATTCACGGTGTTCTTATTTCAATTTCCAGGAGTGTATATTCCTGCAGGTGAAGTGCCTAGTGGTACAATCCGCCATGGTTCATTTTTGCAGAAATTAAGAACTGCAAAGCGCGGTGATCGGTATGCATCTTAGTTGTTGTCCCAAATAAAAATAATGCAAGTTTTCAGAAGGCCCACGCAATGGCGAGCCCCTCTAATTCGGTTACCGAGTAATTCCTCTCGGTCTGAGACAGGACGCAACTTGCAAACGCTAGGGTTCTCCATGACAATGTGTATCCACTTTCGGATTCTTGAAGCAGAACGGCTCCCACATCCCATCCTGAACTGTCAGTTATCAAACAGAATGTCTTATTCAAACAGGGGTGCGCCAAAATTGCTACATTCACTAATGCATCTCTGACATAAATTTCCCTCTGCGCCTGTGTATCTCAGGCCTCATTTTTTCCGTTAATCAACACAGTCGAGATGTAACGAAATGATACAATTTATAAAGTGTCCGTAAAAGTTTACTAAGTCAAGATATGCCCTAAGTTGCCTCGTAGTTTTGCGAACTGAATATTTTTTTTTTATTTCTCATATCTTGTCCGGATTTAGGTGGATCCCATTTGCTGAAGTAACATCACGGAGGAATTTTATACTATGTCAGTCAATCTGTTACTTAGGCCAAATGGAAGTTTCTTGAACTGGTAACATCTACCAAAACACAAGCTACACTTTGGACGTAATACAATTTGCCAGTAGCTAGTACGAAGATCAGTAGAAGTCAGTACCAGCACTCTATGAAATTTCTTCAATTGTTACTCAAGCTTTCCGGTCGGCCGGCTCTGGGAGGATGATGGTATGAATTTGTCTAGATTCCAGAACTAGTCAAACGTCATTGTCTCTCTTTGGGACCATTAAGAAAGGGCTGTTGTATGAGCTAACTGCTCGTCCAGTAACACCTTGTCTTAACATTTACTGTACCTCTTTCTCTACTCTCGCCTTATACGCTAGGGAAAAAAAAAAGCCTGTGTTCCTGCACCCTGACCTCATATTAAAAATCCTTAATCGTCCCAGCTGAGTCCGAAAAAATCTTCCTATGTTTCTGCAGTATTCGAGACAATCCTTGTAGGTCTGACTCTGTGGCACCGTCTACGTCTTATGCACTCGCTCTCACCATATTAACAAAGGCCTCATTTCTTTGAAGCTCGGGCAGCGAAGCGCCATGGCTCCTTCCATCACTATTGAGTTTACCAAGTTCTGGTCCCTGCTCTTTAAACAACACAGCTCCGTTTCACTCCTCACAGCGCGTTTTTCAAAACGTACCCTCTCGACACTACCCTTTACGGTAATTGACGCATCTCCTCCCGCCAAGTCTAACACTACTTGTTTGTAAATCATAAAACAAATCCTCAAAGAAATGTCGACATTTAATAGTGAGTGGCACTTTTAACAGATTTGCTCCTATCTCTTATCCCTGGCACATGAACGTTATCATAGTCTGTCTCTATATCTTTACATTCTTGCTGCAAACCGTTCCCATAACTCTCATTCCTTTCAGTGAAAAAGTCGGCCAGATTTTTGCCTTTTAAATTTTCGAAACGCGTTCTCTCTTGTAACGGAGAAACAACTGCCCGTGTCAAAGATACAGTATTGGTCAACCCAGCCTAAAGAAATCGACACAACTGGGTTTACGAACGGGATTTTTGCCTCTATCTTCCCCTCCAAAAGGATTTCCCTAACATCTTCTGCGATGACGAAATTTATATTGAACTCCGGTTCAACTTCAGGTCCCTCAGTTATGACGTCCTCTGCTACTGACGATTGTTACAGCTGCTGAGAAGATCGTCCACTGCCGGATTACTCCCCAGGTCCGCAGAGCGTATATTCACACCAGCAGGAACCATATTTCTGCCATTATTTCTCAGTTTATTCCCAAATTGGTACCACTGCCGTAATTCGGCCTATTCTAATTGTTTCGATTTGATCTATCAGGCAGAGGACTTCTTCCCCACCCGCCACGACCGTTGTATCAATTCCACCTGCCGGCCGCTGTGGCTGAGCGGTTGTAGGCGCTTCACTCCGGAACCGCGCTGCTGCTACGATCGCAGGTTCGAATCCCGCCTCGGGCATGGATGTGTGTGATGTCAGGTTAGTTAGGTTTAAGTAGTTCTAAGTCTAGGGGACTGATGACCTCAGCTGTTAAGTCCCATGGTGCTCAGAACCATTTGAACCGATTCCACCTATTCTCAATATTCCCTTGATTCTATCCCATCTCTATCTGAGCTTTCAGGTGGGGGACTCCTTCTGCGCTCATATCAATTAGGGCTATTCTAATTCTACCCATTTTGATAGAAGGCTTGGTATCACCCATCGAATCTATCGCGATCACACGTACCTTCACGCCTGTTGTGCCTACCTCCACTACGACTCCTATTGCGCGGCGGTTCATAGTAATTATTTTGGCCTCGCCAGTCATTTTGTACCGAATTATCCCCCCCCCCCCCCGTCATATTCCAGTTCCTGTAATAATATTTCGACAGTTTCTACACCATCATTGCGTCTTCCTGCTAGGATGATGAGTCTAGCCGGCCGGAGTGGCCGTGCGGTTCTAGGCGCTCCAGTCTGGAACCGATCGACCGCTATGGTCGCAGATTCGAATCCTGCCTCGGGCATGGATGTTTGTGATGTCCTTAGGATAGTTAGGTTTAATTAGTTCTAAGTTCTAGGTGACTGATGACCTCAGAAGTTAAGTCGCATTGTGCTCAGAGCCATTTGAACCATTTTTTGATGAGTCTAAGATACGCAAGTATCTTAGTGATACAAATTCTAATCAGTTCTGCCGGACTATATGGATTGTATAAAAACTGGTTCTTTAGTACCCTCTGTTACAAGAGCACTGCCGTACTCGAATACCCTGAGAATTAATAATCTGGCATCATTATGATTTCGTGCTGTACACGATCTTGCGCGGCCTCCGACCATTATGAGAACAAAAGTGCTTGGCAAAGCTTTCTGTACAATTGCTCTCCCGCGCGATAGACCGCGTTCTAAGTGCCGGTTCGTTTTCCAGACAACCGCAAAAAAAAAAAAAAAAAAAAAAAAAAAAAAAAAAAAAAAAAAAAAAAAAAAAAAAAAAAATGTCCGAACACTATGGGAGTTAACTTCTGAGGTCATCAGTCCCCTAGAACTTAAAACTACTTAAACCTAACTAACCTAAGGACATCACACACATCCATGCCCGAGGCAGGATTCGAACCTGCAACCGTAGCGGTCGCGCGGTTCCAGACTGAAGCGCCTAGAACCGCTCGGTCACGCCGGCCGGCCAAATAACCGCAAATAAATTCAATTCGGGAGGCACTGGGCCATGAAGATGGTAACAAAAAAGTGAACTGTTCTGGCCAACCCCTGGGGTGAATCCCGTTGGGTGAGTTGCGAAAAACGAACTTTCGTACCGACAAGAAGTGCTTGTAGTCGAACGCTCGCATCTCTTGTCGGGGCGAAAATCCTCGGAAATTTCTGTGAACAGTCCTTCATCGTGCCTCCCAGTTTTCTTCTGGCTCATCGTCCGACTCATCCTCGAGTCCAGAGTCGCAGTGATCAGCCCTTGAAACCTATCCTTGCTAACATTCCTATTACCGCCAGCGCTATGAGATAAACTTTCCTCTGCCTTAGCCACCTGCTCATGTAATTCCTGCCTGATCGCTCGCTGACGACGGTTGAGCTCAAACTGACATTCTCTAAGCTTTCGCAGAGACAACGTCGTCAAAATCAGCCACCGCAATCAGCAGAGTCCAGTCACTGTTTCTATCCGTACTTGTTAGTTCCTTTACGCTCTCCGCTAGCTGTGGCATCCCCCCTTTCAGATTTAAATTTTGTTCCTCTGTGTTTAGCTTTAACGATACTAATTTAGTTTCCAGCTCCTGTATTGACGAACCATGGTTCCACTCTGCTTTGCATATTTCGTCTGTTCTGTCCGTACAGCGTCTAGATCTCGCTGTACGGCATCCTCGCGCTCTTCAACCTCTTCACGCACCTTGAGTCCACGGTTTCTGTCCTGTTATCAGCCCTTAGAAACTTAGTCTCCTGAACTTTTCTAACGTTTTCCCGAATCTGACTGCTTTGTGATTCAAACCTCTCGCCTAAACTTTTCGTCATCTCTTCACTTTTTCTGGTTATACACTGAAGAGACAAAAAAACTGGTACGCCTGCCTAATATCGTGTGGGGCACCCGAGAGCCCACAGAAGTGCCACAACACGATGTGGCATGGACTCGACTAATGTCTGGAGTGAACTGACAAACTGTATACTGCAGGGCCGCCATAAATCCGTAAGAGTACGAGGGGGTGAAGATCCCTTCTGAACAGGACGTGGCCACGCATCCCTGATATGCTCAGTAATGTTCATGTCTGGGGAGTTTGGTGGCAGCGGAAGTGTTTAAACTCAGAGGAGTGTTGCTGGAGCCACTCTCTAACAATTCTGAACCTGCCGGGTGTCGCATTGTCCTGCTGGAATTGTCCAAGACCGTTGGAATGCAAAGTCGCTATGAATGGACGCAAGTGATAAGAAAGGATGCTTACGTACGTGTCATCTGTTAGAATCGTCTCTAAATGTATCAGGGGCCCCATATCACTCCAACTTCACACGCCTCCTCCATTCGCCTGATACAATTTGAAACGAGACTCGTCCGACGAGGCAAAATGTTTCCAGTCATTAACACTCCTATGTCGGCATTGACAGGCCCAGGCGAGGCGTAAAGATTTTGTGTCGTGCAGCCGCCAAGGGTACACGAGTGGGCCTTCGGCTCCGAAAACCCGTACCAATGATGTTTCGTTGAATGGTTCGCATATTGACACTTGTTGATGGCCCAGCATCTGCAGCAGTTTGCGGAAGGAGTGCACTTCTGTCACGTTGATCGATTCTGTTCAGTCGTCGTTGGTCCCGTTCTTGCAGGATCTTTTTCCGGCAGAAGCGATGTCGGAAATTTGAAGTTTTGTCGGATTCATGATATTCACGGTACACTCGTGAAATGGTCGTACGGCAAAATCCCGACTTCATCGTTGCCCCGGAGATGCTATGTCCCATCGCTCGTGCGCAGACTATAGCACCACGTTCAAACTCACTTAAATCTTGATAACCTGCCGTTGTAGCAGCAGTAACCAAGCTAACAACTGCACCAGACCCTTGTCTTATATAGGCATTGCCGACTGCAGCGCCGTGTTCTACGTGTTTACATATTTCTGTATTTGAATACGCATGCCTATACCAGTTTCTTTGGCTCTTCAGTGTATTTTCACCCTGAATTTTAATTTGTTCGGCCTGAGTTTTATTTTTTACGCCATGAGTTTTACTTTATTCTTTCATTTCTTTTGTTCTTTATAAAACCTGACGTAGAAAACCCTCTATACTCTCTTCTTGACTCACAGAGCCACTGGTTTCCTGTTCATTTTTACTGAGTTACTCATTTTCAGTATCAGAGTATTGGGAAACAGCGACGTCATTTATATCGTTACTGCAACTTCGTGATTCGTCTAGAATCCACTGTTGCAAACGTACTATAAATATCCCTCTCTCTACCAGCGCCCAAAGTGCCTTGCTCAGTAGACAATGGATCAACTCCCTACTCGGTGTCCGCATTCTCAAACATGAAATGAATATTTTCTAGTAACCCTACATTTTGATCCCACGTGTCTTACGTTCCAGATTCCATCGAATGTTTTGTCATATTATCCTGAGTTCTCCGCAAGCTACTTTTGGACCTATTTCGTTACGCCATTTTCCAAAACTAACTCATGTTCAAACAGAATTTAGATTCGGCACATGCAACACAAAATTAAATACCTGCGCTTATTAAGCCGCCAACTATTGACTCCATAAGCTCACCAGATAGATCAAAATCCCCAAAGCACAGTAAATCACATCTCACGAAAACGCTTCAAACAACAAATTCAAAACACAAAACAATGCCATATCAATGCAATACAGGAAGACAAAAGAAACCATTTGAAACCTGGAAAGAGTTTATATTAGTCATGCTATACATCTTTTCGTAATTTTATTTTATCTAATTGCTTCATAGACGATTATATATACTGTCAGAGGTTCCGAAAGCAGGGTTCTCCATGTGAAACATACCCGTTAATATTAAAATGTGCTAGTGGAGGACAAATTAATTATTTCAATTTAAAGGGTGCATCTTTCCTTTAAGATTTAAATGTGGGCCCACTCACTGCTTGCATCTCATAATCATTCAAAGGAAAACGCAACGCATAACTATCTTCTACGTCTAACTTATTAACCGAAGAGAAAGGAATTCTAATTTATTAATGGTGTTTTCAATTCATTCTTCCACAAATACAGAAGATAAAAGGGGATGGGACTGCCATATAGAAAACGCGAATTAGTTTTCAACATATGGTCCGAATGATATATTAAACAATTTGACTGGGCGAGAACCATGTGCAGACAAAACAGCAGCACTCAAAATATAATAGGTTGGTGTGGTTCTCTACTTTACACGAAGATTTTATGAAATACATTGGGATCGCACACCCCCTCATACCACAACGCACCAATACACCGAAATAAACACAGCATTTGCCGGCCGGTGTGGCCGGGCGGTTGTAGGCGCTTCAGTCCGGAACCGCGCTGCTGCTACGGTCGCAGGTTCAAATCCTACCTCTGGCATGGATGTGTGTGATGACCTTAGGCTAGTTAGGTTTAAGTAGTTCTAAGTCTAGGGGACTGATGACCTCAGATGTTAAGCTCCATAGTCGTTAGAGCCATTTGAACTATTTTTTAAACACAGCATTATTACTACCACAACTATCACAAAAAACAATGACTACACTGCACCGGCTATCTTGACTAGAGACGTGAGATAGAACGTAGGCTGATCAACACGCGGTAGCACATGGCGCAATACAAACAAAGAAAATTCGCGGTTATAGCATCGATAAAACTTGTAGAAATATAGTAAATGTACAAACGATCTACGAATGTTGAAGGCATGAAGAGTTGTTGGAAAAGTAATAAAAGAACGAATTAGTTGCTGGCATGTTCTAAAAACAGTGAAAGTGCCCTGAAGTGCTCAATTCTTGAATCAAAAATAATTTGGCTAAGCAAATACATATTCCACATTACAGACTGAAATCAATCTACTGATTGATTATAAAGATGCAATACACTTTACTCTGCTCAAGCGTGATTCCCACAACGAAACCATCGATTTACAACAGAAAAATTCAGTAGGAATTGGGAATGCATTTCATACAATACCTACGCACTGAAAGCGCACACATTGACTAGAAGCTAACAAAGAATGAGCGTAGAGTCTACCATCGACCACGTGGCAGTGTTTCTGCAAAAAACCACCGACTTCCGTGTTCCAAAAAACTCATAAACGATCTAAAATTCAGTCTCGCGCCTCTCAGAATTTCTTTTAATACACTTACACTATACACTGAGAGTGTATTAGCTACACTACCGGTCTTGATAGTCAAAGTATTCAATCACTGATAGACGTGCACTGAAGTCACACCTGATGGCTTCCCAGACCATGATGACAGGAGTTGTCCCGACGTGCCTTTCCAAAACATTTGAAAATAGAACTTTTCCCAAGCTCATCGCCATATTCGTCAATGATGATCATCTGAAGTACTGCAAACCCCAGTCCGGCTTTTGCTAGTCTCCGATCAATGGTGTAGGGTGAAACGGAATCTTACATGGATACCATCACTAGTTCTTGGATGACACTCATAGATGTGAAATGGTTACAACGTTTTCTTACACAATATGGCGATCCCCCCACGTGGTGGTCTGACATGCTCGACCAGACCGCTCGCGACCAGCATGCCTACTCCCACGTTCCCTTGCAGTCCAACATCGGGCTGCTGTCACATACTATTATCCCACAAACCTAGATATCACACGATTCGACCAGCTGGCCAACTGGAGACCTCTTTCGAACTCGGCCTTGTGCTGTCTCACGCAAGTCCCCAGCATCTCCGTGTCCTTCACAGTGATCTCTCGACATCTGTCGCTGCTCATGCATGTTATGTAGTCTACCAGGTCTGGTAACTACATTAAACACGAACGACACTGATCCAAGCTGGTGACCATTCTACCTGCCACAGAGTATTGCAGCTCTAATCATTCACATCCATTGATTACGCAAACTACATCAACTGTCACCCACGTCCTCTTGGTGCTTCACTTTTTTGTCAGGTAGTGTAATTTTGTCAAGAACTGACCGGCAATGGAGAGAGGGGTGATGGCACTAAGATCATTACCACTGACTTTGCACCTGTGTCACAGGTTAAATTCCGAACCTCACTTCAGTGCCTCATGGGAAGACAGTACGTGATTCTGTCTGTGGCATGAAGACGCTAAGCTCTGCAGCCCTCTTGGTGCTAGTTTTAGATTATTTGTCAGCGCAGGGTTTCAGCCTGTCCCTTGCCTCTGTCATTATCCGAGAGGACGGACACTATACTTAACTCGGTGCATACTCGTCATAGATGTACTTCGCGAAGGAGAGCTGACGTTTTGTGCAAGGAAGGAAAACCTGTGCAATTACGTGGCTCAAGAACCCCTCAGGATTTCACCATCCAATAATGTCATGTAAGTGTTACGTAGAGATAGCTGGAACATGGTTCTAGGAGTGCATTACAACCAGAAGTAGCTCCATCGCTATAGTCTATCACTGATAGAAGACATTTTCTACCAGATAAAGAGATCTTTAAGACGAGCGATATTTTGTAATGTCACGAGACGTCAGAGTGGACCTGATGAAAGGCACCCACGACGCCCGATCCACGACGCAGCCACTATAGCCCATCGGAATGTTTTGCTGTGCTGTTGAGGAGAACAGTGGAAGGGGCGCAGATTGAAACGCCTTGTAAAACTGGAGCTAAGACATTTCCAGTGTGCCAGACGAGGGGTTGCTTGTTATAAATGTCGAGAGGTGTGGGAACTATGCGTAAGTCCCAATTGATATTAGTTGATGAAAAATGAACGGGATACAGGGTATCTGTTCCTAATTGGCGTAACGTTATGCGCCCAGCGAAGGAATTTCACCCACAATAAAGTCTGCGTGTGGTCGTCTAGCAGTGTATGTGGTACAAAACATTTGACAAAGATCGTGAAAAATTATTTGATTTGCCAGAAGAGAAACATAAGTCCGGTTGTACGGCCAAGTCCAGGGTGATAGCTCTGGAAAACCGCAAAGAGATCGCCCTGGAGACAATGATGGTCGAGACGGAAAAGGGGACACTTCCCGGTGGGCCTCTGAGCGCCGCTGCCGCCATCCTCGGACATCCAGCGCCGGCAGCTGCCAAAGAGACGCAGCGGCCGCTGCTCCGCGCCGCCAACAGCGGGAGATGCGTCCGCCGTCTCGGCACGCATGACTGCCGCCTGTCTTCAAGCTGCCGCGAAATTCAGCTAGCCGATCGTCGCCCGGTAAATGCACTACGGCTCTGTTGCCAATGGCTCGTAGCAGTCAGGATTGAATCACGCTGGTAACTGTAATGTCGTCCTTGCACGCTCTGTGGTTCTTCAGCGGAGCGAGGAACGCATGTTGTTCATGAACAGAAAATTCAGATATTAATTTATGAAAGAGCACAGTTGCTACTTACCATATAGCGGAGATGCTGAAGTGGAATAGGCACAACAAAAATACTGTCACAGAATAAGCTTTCGGGCAACAAGGCCTTTGTCAAAGATAGACGACAGTCTCACAGAGACACACACACACACATTCACGCAACAGCGTCTCACAAGCACATGACTGCAGAGTGTTGCAGCTGAAACCAGAGCTGCCAGAGACTGCAGTCATTTGCATGTGAGACGCAATTGCGTGTGTGTGTGTGTGTGTGTGTGTGTGTGTGTGTGTGTGTGTGTGTGTGTCTGGGAGACTGTCGACTATCTTTGACAAAGGCCTTGTTGCCCGATAGCTTATTCCGTGACAGTATTTCGTGTTGTGCCAATCGGGACTCAGCATCTCCACTATATGGTGAGTAGCAACTTTCCTTTTCATAATATTGTTACATTCTGTCCTGGATTTTCCGTTGTTAGATAATAATTTACTCTACATCTAATATCAAATAGCAAAAATAATACATAACTTTATTGCTGTATTTGCAGCGTCAGCTGCTTATAGTAGATTTGAATGTAGAAATATATACAAAGGATTCATAAATCTGGCGCTCTGCAATACAATGTCTATTCAGAAGAGGTCGAGCCCTGGCCACTATGAAAGTAAATGTTATTCAACCGACAAACTCTCAAAAATGGGATCAGTGCATAAATGTTCGAACTTAAGTACGCCCGCCGCTGGAGTCTGGAGAGGGGATCCTTGCTTCTCATTGGCGTAATCGTTCGTGGCAGCGCCTCGCGAAGCAGCGGCGGTTGTTGGAAACGCGGAGGAATAACTGGCGGCGCGCGTATTCGAAAGTGCGGCCGGTACCGCAGTAACAAACTGCATAATCTTGTAATTGACAATGAGCAAATCATTAATTCATTTTTTCATCAGTAAAAGTAATTTGTAATATGCATCTGAATAACTGAGGTCCTTAGGCACTTTCGTTTCTAAAAATAAATATTTGTTACTGATCTCCTTATACTCGTGTGGCTGAGGCTCCAAATCCTCTCATATAATTTACAAACGCCGCACACAAGTGTAATTTATGGTACTGTAATTCCTTTTTATTTACTTTTCAAATGCTGCACTTAACTGCAGTTTCATATATTGCGATTTCTTTTCTTTAATACAAAAATGCTACACTCAAATGTAAATTAATATATACTGTAAATGCTTAATGTTTCGACCTCTACGATATATAATTCTTGCTTCATAATGATTTTTAAAACAATCAGTTGCTCCTCGGACAGATATTAAACGCCAAAGATCGTGGACAAAAATAACACATTAAACTAGGAGAGGATTAGACAGCCGTTTTAACTGGAAGACACCTGTCTTCCTCTTGGACAGCGAAGTTAAGCTGGCTGTAGGGGAACATACTTTGGACGAGGTTATACAGTTGGCGGTGGCCATTCGTACAAGATGGCAGTCAGTCTGTTCTGTGGCCATTCTCTATGGTCTATTTGTTACTCACCACCGCACTGGACACTCTTGCGTTCAACGTCACCCCAAAAGCATTACTATCGTAGCTGCATGATCTAAGCTGGAACACTACTATATGAAAACCTCACTGACTGTTATGGTCTATTCAAATTCATGTGTTGATATTGCGTCTACGACGAGCTGTATTAGCTGTTGCTTTCACGGATCCGCGTCGTATGACGGCTCTTCATTGATTAAGCGTGCCGTGGCACAGGCCTTACCGTTGACGCGTGAATATGCGTCGCTGGCACTGCATATGCACCATCTCTACGTCTACATATACATAAATAGTGAAGCGCATGGCTCTTGTAACATAGTATTTTTTTTAATTCAGCGTCTTGCTCGTTGCCGTGTATTGTATAGTACGTAAACAGTTATTTACGCTTTTATACACTGACGGAAAAAATAGAACACTAAAAAATAATTAATGTAGAGTAATGAATTTTGGGAACGCATTTGCCTAGGTAACATATCTAAGTGATTAATACTCCACGAACACAGGTTAATATAAGCGCAAGATGAGCCGCTGCAAACGTGAAATTCTGGTACGTTGACAACTAGTGTAACCACCAGAATGTTGAATTCAAGCATGCAAATGTGCATCGATTGTGTTGTACAGGTGTCGGATATCAGTTTGTGGGATGGAGTTCCATACCTGTTGCACTTGGTCATTCAATACGGGGACGATTAATTTCGATTGTGGATCACGCTGGAGTTTTCGTCCGATGATGTCCGATATGTGCACGACTGGAGACAGACAACGAGATCGAGCAGGCCAAGGCAACATCTCGATACTCTGTAGACCATGTTGGTATGTGGGCGAGCGTTATCCAGTCGGAAAACACTCCCGGCATCCTGTTCATGAATGGCAACACAGCAGGTCAAATCACAAAGCTGACGTACAAATTTTCAGTCGGGGTGAGGCGGATAATCACGAGAGTGCTCCAGCTGTCACACAGAATCCCTCCCCAGACCACAACTCCAGATGCAGGTCCAATGTGTCAAGGCCAGTGACAGGATGGTTGCAGGCGCTCAACTGGTCTCTTTCTAACCAACACAGGGCCATCACTGGCACCGAAGCAGAACTAGCTTTCATCAGTGAACCGTGATTTATTTTCAAAGAATATTCTTAAGAATTTATTTTATTTACTAGCGATTCATCAAGGACATTAACACATTTAATCACACTATGTAAGCATGGAAGTAGTTGCCAGGGAGTAACTGATGAAATCTTAACCAAATTCCTTTTAACAAATGGGAATTTCATTCACTTTAATAGTGCCTAAAAGCATTTTTTTAAAAGAAACCTATTTAAAATTATAATCTAAATATCGAAGTTACAGTTTATTCAGAGGCAGAAAGAAACAAGATTTGACTGTGTTGTGGATTGGCAGGAGCCAACCCACGGGGTTTGGAGGAAGCCGAAAGGCACGCGTTTAAGCTCACGCAGGCTGGCGTGAGGTCTGGAACAGGACAAGGTAGTTAGACTAGAAAAAAAAGGATGTAACTGGTGGAATACTTAACTTTAATCCATTAATGTTGAACGTAGCTCTTGTCTGTACATTCTTTACAATATCAATAGCAACTGATAATGGCGCCTTGCTAGGTCGTAGCAAATGACGTAGCTGAAGGCTATGCTAACTATCGTCTCGGCAAATGAGATTTTGTCAGTGAACCATCGCTAGCAAAGTCGGTTGTACAACTGGGGCGAGTGCTAGGAAGTCTCTCTAGACCTGCCGTGTGGCGGCGCTCGGTCTGCAATCACTGATAGTGGCGACACGCGGATCCGACGTATACTAATGGACCGCGGCCGATTTAAATGTTACCACCTAGCAAGTGTGGTGTCTGGCGGTGACACCACAGACTGTATGAGCTTTCGGGCAGACAACCTTGCCGTAGTTACGACCGCTCACAACAACCTCTGAAAGACTACTCTGGTGCAAATCTACAACACACCAGATAACTTTAAACTAAGAGTTTTAACAATTTACACAAGCTCACAAACTATGCACACGGCCCCCCCTCCCCCCCGTAGGAGGGGTGGAAATGGTACAAAACACTAACAATTAAAATATTAACCTTGCCACCGAAGGTGCAACTTGATTTTAACTTCTAAGAAAAGTCTTACGGTGAAAGGGTGGCAACTTTATATACTAAAATGATCATTTAAATAAAATCCCATAAAATGCAATATTATATAAAATTCTACAAGGTTGGCCAAGCAATAGTAAACATACTCTACAGTACACAGATACCGCCTCTCAAAATCATAGGCAATAATATCAAAGATTCCAAAGATGAAAACATATTTCAGGTATTAGGCCGTTACACTCCAAGCAATAAATTCGTTAACACGCCAAATCCGACAAACATGACAGAGGCAGCTACTAACGTACGGTAGATTGATAGGGAGATTACCGAACTGCAGGTTGCTCTTACCCGCCCCTACCCCACAAGGGAAAAACGGACCACCCAATTTATAAACAACCACCTTCCCGCGGGTGGGCAAACGGAGAAGAATGGTGGGACGACCGCAAAGCAAAACGGCTGGTGACCTCACCAAGAAAACAAGTAGAATTTAACAAATCAAACAAAATATCACCAATCACTTAACTTCTAATAAATTGCGATTTCTCGAGAAGACCTGGCGCAGCACCCCCAAATCGCTCTCCCGAACCGTCCGCTGCCAGCCGCTTCAACGGGCGCAGGAAGGCGCGCCGATCTCCCATCTCACAGCGTCGCAGCTCGCACCGGCCAGACTGCTGTCGTGGGTTGACTCCTGTTGCTCTCGTGTCGACCGCGAAGTCACTACCCCTCGCTATACGCTGCGGCCCACTGAACTCACATGGCGACCCCACATGCGTCAACGCTCAAGACAGACAAGTCGTCTTGCATCTCAGTGCGCGACCGACCAACCAATCGATCCAACCTCCAATGACCATTGCCTGAGCAAACTCGAGCAGACTGGCGGCCTAACGCGCAGACACAGATGCAGGAACTAAGCCCCGACCGGGCGACCTCGCAGTCTGGTCCCTTTAATCCCTCAAACCAACCAACCAACCGGGCGACCACTCGCTGAGTTCTCTTACTGGCGGAGTGGAAAGACTCTCATTTTGCCGGCTTTAAAGCTTGATCCGAACGATAGACATACTAGCACTCCGGACGACAGACAGACACTAACTGCCTAACAAATGCGGACGTGAGACAGACTAGCAACCTGGGGACGAGAGACTGACACGGACTGACCCACTGGAGAGTTTTTTTTTTGTTTTTTTTTTTTTACTTTATTGTTATTTTAAAGCCTGTACAACAGACAGGCTGTCAGCAGCACACTACGCTGCTCTTCAGCCATAGAATATACAAGCAGAGAAAACAGGAGAAGACACATAAGTTACAGAATGTGGGCAATAAAACAGGAGACACATAGAGACAAACACGGAGCCGTTCACACTCGTCGATAATCCACACTGCTAACTGATGAGACGACGCACAAACTCTGAAGATGACGATGGCACTGGTGAACGAGGGAGTGTGACGGGGAACACTGAACACTAAACACGACGGCACACACTAGACACTGATGGCGATGATCTCCGGCGCGCGAATGTTCACCATGCGTGTGCGAGTCCGGGGACCTGCCAAGAGAGGAGGAGGAGGAAGGGGAGTGGGAGAGGGAGAGGGGAGAGCAGAGATGCCACGGGCAGGGGAGAAAGGGGGGGAGGGAGGAAGGGGGAGGGGAAGCCCGGGGGGAAGAGTGGTGGAGGGAGGGGATGGGGGAAAAGGAAAGAGAAGGGGAGGGAAGGGAAGAGAAGGGAGGGAGGGAGGGTGCCTAAAGGAAAGGACACCGGAAGTGGGTGGTGGGGCAGGGTCAAAGTTGATAGGAGGGGTAGATGGAGGGGAGGAGGACATCATCAGGGAGGGGGAGCTGGCGGAAGCCACCTTGGGAGAGAGTAAGGAGGGTGGAGAGATGGAGACCGGGCGGGACGTGGGAATACAGGCGCGGCAGCGGGCGGGGATGGGAGAGGATTGGGGAGACGAGCGGGTGAGGAGGATCGAGTTTACGGGAGGTGTACAGGATCCGTATCCTTTCAAGGAAAAGGAGGAGGTGGGGGAAGGGGATGAGATCATACAGGATCCGCGTGGGGGAGGGGAGACGGATGCGTTAGGCGAGGCGGAGAGCATGGCGTTCAAGGATTTGGAGGGATTTATAAAAGGTAGGGGGGGGGCGGAGATCCAGGCTGGATGGGCATAACAAAGGATAGGGCGGATGAGGGATTTATAGGTGTGGAGGATTGTGTAAGGGTCCAGACCCCACGTACGGCCGGAAAGGAGCTTGAGGAGACGGAGGCGGGAACGCGCCTTGGCTTGGATTGTATGGAGATGGGGAGTCCAGGAGAGGCGACGGTCGAGGGTGACGCCAAGGTACTTAAGGGTGGGAGTGAGGGCGATGGGACGGCCATAGACGGTGAGATAGAAATCAAGGAGGCGGAAGGAAGGGGTGGTTTTGCCTACAATGATCGCCTGGGTTTTCGAAGGATTGACCTTGAGCAACCACTGGTTACACCAAGCGGTGAATCGGTCAAGATGGGATTGGAGAAGGCGTTGGGAGCGTTGCAGGGTGGGGGCAAGGGCGAGGAAGGCGGTGTCATCGGCAAACTGGAGGAGGTGGACGGGGGGCGACGGCGGCGGCATGTCCGCCGTGTACAAAAGGTACAGAAGGGGGGAGAGGACGGAGCCTTGGGGCACACCGGCGGAGGGGAAAAAGGTGTAGGAATCTGTGTTATGGATGGTGACATAGGAAGGACGGCGGGAGAGAAAGGAATCGATCAGACGGACGTAGTTAATGGGAAGGGCAAAGGTTTGGAGCTTGAAGAGGAGACCGGAATGCCAGATGCGGTCATAAGCGCATTCGAGGTCAAGGGAGAGGAAGATTGCGGAGCGACGGGAATTAAGCTGTTCGGAAAGGAGATGAGTGAGGTGAAGGAGAAGATCGTCGGAAGAGAAGGATGGCCGAAAGCCACACTGGGTGACGGGAAGGAGGCGGTGCTGGCGGAGATGCTGGTGGATGCGGCGGGTGAGCATAGATTCCAGGACCTTGCTGAAGACCGAGGTAAGGCTGATGGGACGGTAGGAGGAGCCACTGGAGAGCTCATAGCGCCCCTTAAATGGACGTGAACAAGCAACCTTTCCCCTTTCCGACCAGAGTGAGACACCAAAGCTGCGATTGCCACAGCGGCGCGCTCTTCAAAACAGCAATTTTTTACCACGGCTCAATCAGAACACACAACAGACCTCCACTCTACCCTCCGATGTGATCTCCCTTGACACCACTGAAGACTAAAATGGCAGTGGTCTGGGGTCAGTGGAATGCACGCTACAGGGCGTCTAGCTCGGAACTGCCCTTGAAATAACCGATTTGCAACATTTAGTTGTGTCACTACGGTGCCAACTGCTGTTCAGCTACTGCAGCTGCAGGATGATGTGCCAGAGCCATAGGCCGAATACGAAGGTCTTTCCTCTCTGAAGCTTTATGTGGCCGTCCGGTGCCCGATCCTATGGCGACCGTAAGTTCCAGTGACCACCGCTGCCAGCAATCAAGTACAGTGGCTAAATTCATGCCAAGTCTTTCTGCAATATCGCAGAAGGAACACGACCTCGTTAAAACTCATTGTGCTGTTGATAATGGCGTCTTTGTCGCCTTAAAGGCATTATTGACTGATATCAACTCACCACGTCCAATCTCAAAGGTAACTAACGCTCACGACCGTTATAGAGCGCATTTAAAGCAAACATAATTTGCATTCTCATAGTGGCGCTATTAGCGCCACATTTATGTCACTGGCGTAAAATCTGAATAGACATCACCTTTCAGACGGAGAAACACGCCTATCAACATTCGTTTATGTCGCACAACTCCTTCTTTGTATTGCAATTTTCTTCCGTCAATTTGTCTATTGTCATTAACTCTACAAACATTTCGTACAGTTAATTAAAAGGACAGCAACATAACTTCACTACCATGTTCCTCAAATGACTGTATAACGATTGTCACCTTGTGACACTCAAAGTTGCTGAAGGACGCCCTCACGGTTGGGGAGACATCAAGCTTCAAGATTCAGGTGCTTCACAAAAATGTTCACGTAACCCACTGCTGTTGTGGTCCCTTCGTTCGCCACCGAAGACCCCTCGAAATTCCAGCCAAGTATCCCTCACAGCATGGAACTAGGGACCCTCGCCGTAGCAGCAGTGGTACACAACTCCACAACAGGCTGCAGCAGTCCACTCACCCCACCGCCACCCCACATCGAACCATCTTACAGGGTTATTGTGCGATCGGCCCCAATGGACCCCGCCCCCCGGGAACGTCAAACACCAGACGAGTGTAACCCCATTCTTTGTGTGGTAGAGTAATTAGGGGCCGCGCGGGATTAGCCGAGCGGTCTCGGGCGCTCCAGTCATGGACTGTGCGGCTGGTCCCGGCGGAGGTTGGAATCCTCCCTCGGGCATGGGTGTGTGTGTTTGTCCTTAGGATAATTTGGGTTAAGTAGTGGGTAAGCTTAGGGACTGATGACCTTAGCAGTTAAGTCCCATAAGATTTCACACACATTTTAACAGTAATTAGGCTGTACGAGTACGTGGAGAAAGTGTTTGCGCAGCATACTCCGACATAAAGTAACTGAGGCGGAATAACGGGAACCAGCCCGCATTCGCCGAGGCAGATGGAAAAACTCCTTAAAAACCATCCATAGATTGGCCGAAACACCCGACCTCGACACTGATGAGTCGAGCGGATTCGTGCCAGGGACCGGCACGCCTTCCCACCCGGAAAGCAGTGCGTGAGACCTGACGGCTAACAGGGCGGGCTGCGCGTCAGAACCAAATACTACCCCGCGGATCTTCGTCTATGGCGCAGTGCTTGCTTAGAACAGCCATTCGCCTGCACGACCTAGGCACACGATTTATCGAATGAAGCGACATGTTTCCAATCTCGGTCCTCCCGTGCCCACTGCAATCGACAATGTCGTTGGGTCAACATGGGAACGCGCAGAGGTCGTCTGCTGAAGAGTCCCACTTCAACAACGTGTGCGCAAAGGTGTGCTCCGACATACTTGTGTCTGCATCACCATTTCGTCCTGCCATCAGATCTGTCGCAGTTCGCCACCTATCCCACATTACAGAGCGAGGACAAGCTTCTGACATTCATGTTTTGTGACGTGGCGTGCACGTCCAACACCTTTTCGCCCACTCGTGGTATCGTCGTTCTTCAGACATATTCCACAGATATGAGGGTAGTACACGGACAGTAGACCAATTTCGCGGTTTCCGAGATGTTCATCCCCAGAGGCTGAGCCATAACAAACTTCAGCGTCACTTATGTCCGTGGCTTTCCCGATTTTCAGCCCGAAGAGTCTCATTTTCCCTGATCCGCTTGTATACTTTCCTTACCGCGTCACGTGCCTGCAGTGCTACCAGCCGACATTCAGTTTCGCGGTGAGCAGTGTCTATAAGTCGTTTCTCATCAGTGTCTTTCCCATGATTAATCCACCATGAAGAATTGTAGATAATGAGTTCTAACACGAAAAACGTTTCCAGACCCATCTCATTATAACACATACCTTCGTCTTTGTATACGAGATGCGTCCCGAGGGTCTGGCCGTACTATTACTCCATCTATTTCAGTACGCTGCCATCATCAGAAGAAATAGACTGAAGAGTCACCAAATTGATGTACGCATAGATCAAGTTGACTGACACTGTAGCGCAAAATGTAAAATCATAATACAACATTATTTATAGAGGTCCCGATTTAAAAGTATTTACTGAAGTAACAAAAATCATGGCATATTTCCTACTATAGCGTCGGCCCTCCTTTTCCCCAGCACAGTGCAGCAGCTTCAAGTGGCATGACCTCAACAAATCGTTGGAAGTCTCCTGCAGAAATATTGAACCACGCCGCCTATACAGACGTCCATAATTGCGAAAACGTTGCTGGTGCAGGATTTTGTGCACGAACTGGCCTCTTTATTATGTCTCGCTCAGTAGGATTCATGTGGCAAAATTCAAAATGGTTCAAATGGCTCTAAGCACTATGGGACTTAACATCTGAGGTCATCAGTCCCCTAGACTTAGAACTACTTAAACCTAACTAACCTAAGGACATCACTCGTGTCCATGCCGGAGGCAGGATTCGAACTTGCGACCGTAGCAGCCGCGTGGTTCCGGACTGAAGTGCCTAGAACAGTTCGATCACAGTGGCTGGCCTGTTGCCAAATGATTTGCTCGAATTGTCCAGAATGTACTTCAAACCATCCACGAAAACTTGTGCCTCGGTAACATTACATCGTTGTCTGAGAGACAAACGGCTGCTAATGGTCTCCATGTAGCCGAACGTAACCATTTCCAGTCAACGATTGGTTCAGTGGGACCAGAGGACGCAGTCCATTTCAACACAGCCTATGAAGCCACCACCAGCTTGGACAGTATCTTGTTGAAAACTTGGGTCCATGGCGTAGTGTCTCGAACACTGTCATCAACTCTTACCAACTGAAATCGAGACTCATCCGACCAGCAATGGTCTTCCATATGGCTAGGGTCCAACAGATAGCCGCGGCAAGTGGCCGCGCGGTTGGAGAAGCCACGTCACAGATTGCGCGGCCCCTCCCGCCGGAGCTTCGAGTCCTTCCTCCGGCATGGGTGCGCGTGTTGTTCTTAGCATAAGTTAATTTAAGTAGTGTGTAAGTCTAGGAACCGATGACCTCAGCAGTTTGGTCCCTTACGAATTCACACAGATCATAACCGATATGGTGACACGCACAGAAAAGGCGCTGCACGCACGCTGTGCTGTTGACAAACACACTGACGTCAGTCGTCTGCTGCCGTAGTCTATTAACGCCAAATTTCCCCGCACTGTCCTAATGGATACGTTCGTCGTACGTCCCACATTGATTTCTGCGGGTGTTTCGCGCGCTGTTGCTTGTCTGTTACCACTGATAACTCTAAGCAAACGGTGCTGCTCTCAGTCGTTAATGCGCGGCCATCAGCAACTGTGTTGTCCGTGTTGACAGGTGATGCCTGAAATTTGGTATTCCCGTCACACTCTTGACATTGTAGATCTCGAAATATTGAATCCCCTAACGATTTTCGAAGTGAAATGTCCACTCTGCCTAGCTCCAACTACAATTCCGCGTGTGAAGTCTGTTAATTCGCGTCGTGCGGCCATAGTCAAGCCTGGAACCTTCTCACATCAATCACCTGATACAAATGACATTTCTGCCAATGCACTGCTCTTTTATACCTTGTGCACGCCATGCTACCGTCTTCAGTATATGTGCATATTGCTTTCTCGAGACTTTCTTCACCTATATAAACCAGGGCAATGGGTATAAATGTGATATTTTTATATGTGGTACGTTACTATGTACACACTTCGGTGTGTTGATTGTTTTTTCTCTGGGCCTAACAGTCTTCCAACGAACACGTCACAATTTTTACGATCTGGTGTTTTCTGCATGGTCGTACTGCACCACTAAGTTGACTACGCCTCTTAGCATGGACTAACCGTCTTCCGCGAGAACCTCCGCACTTCAACACCTGAACTGCTGCCCCGGGAAAAGTAAGCATTAATGGCTTGTCATTGCCACATACACTTTGAGGTACTAACCAACCTAAAAACATGTGACTTGAAATAACTATTGTTATTAGTCTTCAAATTACGCGATGTGTTACATATTTAATAAATGTGTTGGCTCTGTAACACCCGTATTGTAAATTAACTATAACTAAATGAAATATTTCGCTTTGCAAAGCTAAAAATCTAATTGGAAGATTTGCAATTATATTGAAGAGTGCAATTTATTTCGTCAATCGGTTGTGTCTAAGAAACTGTAGGTGATACGGTTGAGAGCCGGCCGAAGTGACCGAGCGGCTATAGGCGCTTCAGTCTGGAACCGCGCGACGGCTACGGTCGCAGGTTCGAATCCTGCCTCGGGCGCCGGCCGCGGTGGCCGTGCGGTTCTAGCGCTGCAGTCCGGAACCGCGGGGCTGCTACGGTCGCAGGTTCGAGTCCTGCCTCGGGCATGGATGTGTGTGATGTCCTTAGGTTTAAGTAGTTCTAAGTTCTAGGGGACTGATGACCTGAGATGTTAAGTCCCATAGTGCTCAGAGCCATCTGAACCTGCCTCGGGCATGGATGTGTGTGATGTCCTTAGGTTAGTTAGGTTTAAGTAGTTCTAAGTTCTAGAGGACTGATGACCTCAATGTCAAGTCCCGTAGTGCTCAGAGCCATTTTTTTGATACGGTTGATATTTTTTTTCCCCCAGCTTTGATGGACACCCATCTTTGTACAATAGAGCAGTAACGTAGAATTTATAACGAAGAGTCGTGTGTTTGAGCTCATCGAGAGCAGCTGTACAAAATGTGCGGGAAAGAGTGTCGTAAAACGTAAGTTTGAAGAGAGGTTAACAAGCGATTCATTCTTCCACGTTCTGATAAACATCCAACTAATCTGAAGTCCATGTATTTAAAGATTACCTGTGAAAAGTGCTGTGTGACGATTAACTGTGACAACGGCTACTGTACTTCATTGAAAAAACAGATAGCCCTAAGTTGATACTAATTCAATGCTTTCTTTGCGAACATTTTGCTTCAAGAGCTAAAAACATACAACATAATTTAAATGAAAGGCACATAGAAATTTCAACTTTCATGGCTAGACGAAAACAAATCTGTTGATTGGCTTTACTTGATTTTCAATTTTTTCCTGTTTTTAAAGCTGTTAAAGCTAATAACATTCTTAAAAAAACAATTCTAGTATACTCAGCTAAAAAATTAAAGTAAAACCACCCATCTTCTGCGAAATACAAATTTTTCTCTTTTCTTTATCGTGTCATACTTCCACAACTATTAATTTTTATGCAGGGGTCCCGCTTCATTACTGAAAGAATAACACAAAACAATAAGTTCGTTTTCTATCTTAGGCCCAAAAACGATAAGATTTGCAGTTTTGATTACTGCGATTGCTTGCCTGATATTAAATTAATTCCAAAGATGATATTGCTCATTTTCTTTTGGGTTTGAAAATATGTCACATGCATTTTTGCATATTTTGCCGGAGAGTAGTATCTTGGTATAGTCAGTCAACAGACTGTCCAGCTCTTGGTCGGTCCTGCCTTCTATTGGAATGCCACCTGCCTTATTGAAAGGCAGAATGAAAGGAGAGAAATCCCCAGAAGTAAAACTAGTTTCGATCGTACCCCAAAGGAGAGTTGTAGGACCATTAATTTTCACATTATATATAAACGACCTACTAGATAATGTCAGAAGCTGAATGAGGATGAGCGCAGATGATGCTGTTCAAAAAAATGGTTTAAATGGCTCTGAGCACTATGGGACTTAACATCTGAGGTCATCATTCCCCTAGAACTTAGAAGTACTTAAACCTAAATAACCTAAGGATATCACACACATCCATGCCCGAGGCAGGATTCGAACCTGCGACCGTAGCGCTCGCGCGGTTCCAGACTGAAGAGCCTAGAACCGCTCGGCCACGACAGCCGGCGATGCTGTTCTATACAGAGAAATCACAGCTCTAGAAAATTGTATCTAAATGCAGGATGATCTGTAGAGTGTTTCGTCACGAGTATGTAGGCGAGCTATTCGTAGATTTATGGCCGGTACTGCGGAGAGACGAATTTGCTTTGTTGGCTGGGTACAAGTGGGCGAGACGAGGACGTCACACGGCCACCCCAGGCGAGCTCAGGTGCAGAGATAAGAAGTGCGTGGCCGCAAATGGGTAAATCCCGGTATGGGGAATTTTGACAGCTGTTGCTTGCATTGCCTTTCTGCAGAAGATGCACCAAAAAGGTGGAGTGTCAGACAAGCTGAAAGATGGCTTTTTACAGCTCTCTGCGAATCTTTACTAATTTACAGTCAAGTACACTCCTGGAAATTGAAATAAGAACACCGTGAATTCATTGTCCCAGGAAGGGGAAACTTTATTGACACATTCCTGGGGTCAGATACATCACATGATCACACTGACAGAACCACAGGCACATAGACACAGGCAACAGAGCATGCACAATGTCGGCACTAGTACAGTGTATATCCACCTTTCGCAGCAATGCAGGCTGCTATTCTCCCATGGAGACGATCGTAGAGATGCTGGATGTAGTCCTGTGGAACGGCTTGCCATGCCATTTCCACCTGGCGCCTCAGTTGGACCAGCGTTAGTGCTGGACGTGCAGACCGCGTGAGACGACGCTTCATCCAGTCCCAAACATGCTCAATGGGGAACAGATCCGGAGATTTTGCTGGCCAGGGTAGTTGACTTACACCTTCTAGAGCACGTTGGGTGGCACGGATACATGCGGACGTGCATTGTCCTGTTGGAACAGCAAGTTCCCTTGCCGGTCTAGGAATGGTAGAACGATGGGTTCGATGACGGTTTGGATGTACCGTGCACTATTCAGTGTCCCCTCGACGATCACCAGTGGTGTACGGCCAGTGTAGGAGATCGCTCCCCACACCACGATGCCGGGTGTTGGCCCTGTGTGCCTCGGTCGTATGCAGTCCTGATTGTGGCGCTCACCTGCACGGCGCCAAACACGCATACGACCATCATTGGCACCAAGGCAGAAGCGACTCTCTTCGCTGAAGACGACACGTCTCCATTCGTCCCTCCATTCACGCCTGTCGCGACACCACTGGAGGCGGGCTGCACGATGTTGGGGCGTGAGCGGAAGACGGCCTAACGGTGTGCGGGACCGTAGCCCACCTTCATGGAGACGGTTGCGAATGGTCCTCGCCGATACCCCAGGAGCAACAGTGTCCCTAATTTGCTGGGAAGTGGCGGTGCGGTCCCCTACGGCACTGCGTAGGATCCTACGGTCTTGGCGTGCATCCGTGCGTCGCTGCGGTCCAGTCCCAGGTCGACGGGCACGTGCACCTTCCGTCGACCACTGGCGACAACATCGATGTACTGTGGAGACCTCACGCCCCACGTGTTGAGCAATTCGGCGGTACGTCCACCCGGCCTCCCGCATGCCCACTATACGCCCTCGCTCAAAGTCCGTCAACTGCACATACGGTTCACGTCCACGCTGTCGCGGCATGCTACCAGTGTTAAAGACTGCGATGGAGCTCCGTATGCCACGGCAAACTGGCTGACACTGACGGCGGCGGTGCACAAATGCTGCGCAGCTAGCACCATTCGACGGCCAACACCGCGGTTCCTGGTGTGTCCGCTGTGCCGTGCGTGTGATCATTGCTTGTACAGCCCTCTCGCAGTGTCCGGAGCAAGTATGGTGGGTCTGGCACACCGGTGTCAATGTGTTCTTTTTTCCATTTCCAGGAGTGTATTAAAGGAAATCTGAATACATCTGCGATCTCGGCAAAATGAGGTGCGTCCAATGACAAGACAATATTTTCAAAATCTTTAAAAATACAGAAGTTAATATTTCACTATGACTAAACATTTTCGCAATGAATCTCTAAATTAACAACTTCTAAATTCTTCATGCGAGTTCAACAAATGACATCTCAGGTGACAGGACTGCACGACAGCTATCATCCCTGAAAGCCACTAAATATTTATTGACTTATCAAGTCTTTTATATCTTTTTTTTATTTTGCAAATATTTGTCGAAAAACTGTATTCTCCACAATTGCACACCAAATGAATCCAGCATGAATACCTCACATATTGACATACTTGTGTAATTATTTAATGAAGAGTTTACTATTTTGCCGGTAACTTAATTTAAACGTTAATTGCAAGTGCTATTCAAAATTGCGCTAATTGGAAAATAGTCAGTTGCATGTGTCAGCGGACACTACAGTTGAAAGGAGAAACAAAAGATGATTTTCTCAAGAAGACATAAATAATTCCTTAAACAATATTTCACGACAATGTGTTGCCATTTATCTTGAGCACACTTGTGCAAGAATACTAGCTTATTTATTTATGGACAACCCTTTATTTAAATTTATTTTGACTGGTCTGAATGTGACCGAATATTTATAACAGTTCTTTTTTAAATATTGTTGTAATATATTAGTTTAGTCAGGGAAGTTTTCAAGCTGAGTCAGATGTTGTCCGAAGAACGCAAGAACGATATATTTTTCGTGGGGACAGCCATCAGCCAATGGAATGTAGACCATAGTGCAATGCTACAAGAGTCAAGTGGATGATGTTTGATGATGTTTTGTTTGTGGGGCGCTCAAATGCGCGGTCATCATCACCCGTACAAAGTCCCAATTTTTACACAGTCCTTTTTTTCACAATCCAATCTTGTCACTGTCACAAATGATGATGATGACGAAATGATGAGGAAAACTCAAACACCCGCCCCCCGGGCAGAGAAAATCCCCAACGCTGCCGGGAATCGAAGCCGGGACCCCGTGATCCAGAGGCAGCAACGCTAGTCCCCAGACCACGAGCTGCGGACAAGTCAAATGGAGACTGGGGCTTTTCGAATGAAGAGCTCATGTGAACGGTTCTGGGCACTTTTACGCTAGTTCTGGAAGGAGGTAGACCTGCCTGTAATAAGGAGGAGTATTCCATATGGAGGTGTTTAATTATGGCCGATGAACAGCCGTTACCATATTTGAACTTCTCAAGGAACTTTATATTTCAAGACGTCTGAACATGCTTCAGAGTATGACTTTAGCTTTCCCGCTTGTGTTGTGGAACTGAGGATACTCAGAACATGAGTTGCTACTCATGTGTGACAATTTGTATAGCATCATGTTGATCTCTGAACTGCTTTGAGCTGGTGAATATTTCGTCTATTGTATTTACGAAATGGACTTAGTTTTCGCGTCTCTTTGATTACAATTTAGTCTGGGAACTTTGCTGTCATTCTAATAACGCTCTCAATGTAACTTTACTGCATTTGATAAGGGTATTTTCTGACTGTATTTTAACTGAATATCACAGGACCATTTCTCGTCTGTTGTGATGTCTCCTTTTAAACAAATATTATTCAACATAATTCTCTGTCGTATTTTTCTATTTCTGTGTATTTTATTGACTCGCAGTTCTAGCCAATGCATAGTCTATTTGACTGCACGATGAGAGCTACAGATTGTTAGATTGTTATTTGGAGCTAATTAACTGCTGGGCACGAAAGCAGACATGCGCAGCTGGAACCTATGACTGTTTCGAGCATTTTTTTTTTTTTTTATTAACAGAGACTTGCATAGCTCAAGTACCTAATGCACGAGTAACCACAGGCAAGGACGCAACTGGTTTGCTCGTATGGGATGCTGCAGCAAAAAACCGTTAGGTACCGTGGCGAAAGGGTTGGCAGTTGACCCTCAGCAGAGCCAAAAGTAACCTACTGCTTATAAATATGTAGAGAGAGCCATTATTGTATGACTACACGATTGCGGAAATAATCACTGGGAATATGTACACGAAATGATTTAATGTGGAACGATTAGGTAAAACTAACCATTTGTAAGGCAGATATTTTGAGATTCATTGAAAGAAACCTCAAGAAGCATAGTCCACCCAAGAAGGAGCTAACTTACGAAACCGTCGTTGGATCAATATCTGAATATAGCTCGTCAATAACGATACAGAGAGGATATCCAAATAAGAGCAACATGTTTCCTCACAGGTTCATTTGGGAAGCGCGAAAGCGTCATAGAGATGCTCATCAAATTCCACTGGCAGGTGCTGCAAGGGATGGCATTTGGTTTACTGTTAGAACTCCGAGAGCTTAGGTGCCTAGAAAAGTAAATCGATACATTGCTTCCCCTCGGGCATGGGTGTGGGTATTGTCCTTAGCGTAAGTTAGTGTAAGTTAGATTAAGTAATTTGTAAGCCTAGGGACCGATGACCTCAGCGGTTTGGTCCCGTAGGAACTTACCACAAATTTAAAAAAAATTCATATGCATTGCTTCCTCCTGCGTATATCTCAAGAAAAGATCATTATGCCAAAATCAGAGAGATTCGAGATCTCACGGAGGCTTACCGACAACCGTTATTCTCGCTGAAATTTCGACACAGGATCGGAAAAGAGGGAAACGACTGTGGTATCCAGGGCATACAGCTTCTCATCTCTCCACATTATGTTTTTATACAGAAAAGAAAAATTTCTTTTCGTTTCGTAATCTGTTTGTGTTGCAAAATGAAATTCAGTTTGCAAGCGTGGCAGAGTTATATATGATAAATGCAAAATTGCCACAATTACTTCGTGAACCAGAGATTAGACTGGCCGTCGCGAATAGGAGTAGCAAGAGAGACAGGCTGGAGGGCAGTCGGCGTGCATAGCAGCTGCGATCTGGTTCACACGAAGGAAGAGTGTGTGGGAGAGGTCCATTATGCAAAAGGCCCGGTGTGAGAGAAGTCCATTATGCAAAATGCTCGGTGTAAATGATGGAGTTGTTGGCTAGTACTGAGCATTAATTGGACACATATTTCTGGAATCAATTTGAAACCAGAGCTGCGAGAGGACGACGCGGCGAAAGAATATGGAAGGTGATTCATAAGCCGATTTAACAATTGTATGAAATGGTCTGAGTAAAAGCAGTACTGTTACTGCAACCCCTTTTACAGTCAGAAAAATTTTGGATGCTCTGACTTATTTGTAAAATTAGCTTCTGTTGCCGTATTTGAATTTCTTTATTCTCTAATGCTGGCTCCTGATAATTGCTGCTCGTATTCTTTCTAATGAACTATTTACAGTTTAAAAGTAAAATAAGGCAAATGTAATATTGTTTCATGTAATTGTTTTGGGTCCATGAACGAATGAATTTACTATTTTCTGTCTTTTGTGTGTAACATTCTACACTACATTATACTAACGTGGTATTATGACAAGTTTTAATTTTAGCATATGCGATAAGATACGCAATACGAATTGTTAGTGTGTCTTTTAGTTGCAATGTTTTTCGTTATTGTACTAATGATTTTAAGCTGAATTATATTTTTTCCAGAAATTAATTTGTCATGCGGTTTGCCATTTTGTCGATAACCTATGTTATATTTAAGAGTAATTTTTGAGTAAGAAGTGCATGATTCATTACAAGGAAATTTTGAGGTACCCTAATAATCTACATCTACATCTACATCCATACTCCACAAGTCACCTGACGGTGTGTGGTGGAGGGTACCTTGAGTACCTCTATCGGTTGTCCCTTCTATTCCAGTCTCGTATTGTTCGTGGAAAGAAGGATTGTCGGTATGCCTCTGCGTGGGCTCTAATCTCTCTGATTTTATCCTCATGGTCTCTTCGCGAGATATACGTAGGAGGGAGCGATATACTGCTTGACTCCTCGGTGAAGGTATGTTCTCGAAACTTCAACAAAAGCCCGTACCGAGCTACTGAGCGTCTCTCCTGCAGAGTCTTCCACTGGAGTTTTACTATCATCTCCGTAACGCTTTCGCGATTACTAAATGATCCTGTAACGAAGCGCTCTGCTCTCCGTTGGATCTTCTCTATCTCTTCTATCAACCCTATCTGGTACGGACCCCACACTGCTGAGCAGTATTCAAGCAGTGGGCGAACTAACGTACTGTAACCTACTTCCTTTGTTTTCGGATTGCATTTCCTTAGCATTCTTCCAATGAATCTCAGTCTGGCATCTGCTTTACCGACGATCAACTTTCTAATGATCATTCCATTTTAAATCACTCCTAATGCGTGCTCCCAGATAATTTATGGAATTAACTGCTTCCAGTTGCTGACCTGCTATATTGTAGCTAAATGATAAGGGATCTTTCTTTCTGTGTATCTGCAGCACATTAAACTTGTCTACATTGAGATTCAATTGCCATTCCCTGCACCATGCGTCAATACGCTGCAGATCCTCCTACATTTCAGTACAATTTTCCATTGTTACAACCTCCCGATATACCACAGCATCATCCGCAAAAAGCCTCAGTGAACTTCCGATGTTATCCACAACGTCATTTATGTGTATTGTCAATAGCAACGGCCCTACGACACTCCCCAGTGGCACACCTGAAACCACTCTTACTTCGGAAAACTTTTCTTCATTGAGAATGACATGCTGCGTTCTGTTATGTAGGACCTCTTCAATCCAATCACACAATTGGTCTGTGTCTTAGAGAAGACCATTGTCTAAATTGCTTTAATGTCGTAAAAAAATCACTAGAGCGCGGGATTAGTCAATACAAGTGTCTAGATTTCTTTTTTCATGACAGTTCAGAGACGTCTTACAATCACCACAGGAATCGCTAGTGGTCTAGTCTTCTTCTTGTCACATGTAAGTGATCTTCCATCATACACTGATTCGGCAAAAGTCATGGAATACCTCCTAATATCGTGTCGGACCTCCTTTTGTCAGGCGTAGTGCAGCAGCTCGACGTGGCATGGACTCAACAAGTCGTTGGAAGTCCCCTGCAGAAATATTGAGCCATACTGCCTCTATAGGTGTCCTTAAATGAGAAAGAATTTCCGGTGCAGAATTTTGTACACGAACAGACCTGTCGCTTATATCCTATAAATGTTTGATGTGATCCATGTCGAGCGATCTGGGTGGCCAAATCATTCGTTCGAATTGTCCAGAATGTTCTTCAAACTAATCGCGAACAATTGTGGCCTGCTGGCATGCCGTACTGTCATCCATAAAAATTACATAGTTGTTTGGAAACATAAATTCCATGAATGGCTGCAAATGGTGAACTCCACTGAATGATCGATTCAGTTGCGCCAGAGGAGTTAGTCCATTCCATGTCAACACAACCCACGCCATTATGGAACCACCACCAGCTTCCACGATGCCGTGTTGACAACTTCAGCCAATGGTCTCGTGCGATCTGCGCCACACTCGAACCTTACCGTCAGCTCTTATCAACTGAAACCCGGACTCATCTGACCAGGCCACTGTTTTCCAGTCGTCTAGGGTTCAACCAATATGGTCATGAGCTGCAGGTGATGTCGTGCTGTTAGCAAAGGCACTCGTGTCGGTCGTCTGCTGCCATAGCCCATTAATGCCAAATTTCGCCACACTGTCCTGATGGATACGTTCGTCGTACGTTCCACTTTGATTTCTGCGGATTTTTCACGCGTTGTTGCTTGTCTGTTAGCACTTATAACTCTATGCAAACACCGCTGCTCTCGGTCGTTAATTCGAGGACGTCAGCCACTGTGATGTCCGTGGTGACACGTGATCCAGAAATTTTGTGTATTCGGCACACTCTTGGCGCTGTGGATCTCGGAATACTGAATCCCCTAACGATTTCCAAAATGGAATGTCGCCTGTGCCTAGCTCCAATTACAATCCCGCGTGCAGAATTTGTTAATTCCCTTTGTGCGTTCATAACACGTCGGAAACCTTTTCACATAAATCACTTGAGTACAAATGACAGCTCCGCCAAGGCACTGCCGTTTTTTACCTGGCGTACGCGATACTTCCGCCATCTGTATATGTTTATGTCGCTCTCCCGTGCGTATTGTCACCTCTGTGTGTATCCAACAAGCGAAGCAATAATCTTTGCTGACAGCGCACGTATTATAATCAAGTCTCATGGAATAACTATAAAATAAATAAACAACTTGAAAATAAATAAATAACTCGAAAATGTAAATAAGATTTTCTTGGTCACACGATTATAAATAACTCATGAGGACAAATCAATAAACAAAAGAGAATATTCTTAATTCTTAAGTGTTTATATTAATAAGAATGTGAACTGGAAGTCACATTATACAGATCTTCTTAGCTTTGCAACTTTCGTGTCATGGATAATATCAGCTTTTAGAAATGATAAAGGAAAAAAAATTGTGATTTACTTTTCCTATTTTCATTCACTAATGTCTTATGGCATCATAAACAGGAGCAACTTGTCACTGCGAAAAAAGTGGTTATTGAACAGAAGCGTGCAATAAGGGTAACGTGTGGTGTGTACTCTAGAACCGCCTTTAGACAACTCCTTAAACAGTTGGTCATACTGACAATAGCCTTACAGAAAATTTACCCCCTTATGAAGTTCGTGGTCAACCATGAATCGCCTATTCTAAACAACAGTAACATTCGTAAATTCATTATTAGAAGCAGAAACGATTTCTGCTATCCATCACTCAGTCCTCGTACGTCGCAAAAAGGAGTAGCGTACTCAACCGTAACAATCTTTCACCACCTACCCAGCAATATAAGCAATTTGATGGATAATCAACTTCAAGCAAATTCAATCGAAATGTACCACCCTGACATCTCCTTCTCCTCCATAAAATAATTTCTCAATGTCTGTCTGTGTGTGTGTGTGTGTGTGTGTGTGTGTATTTTGAAGAGATGGGCAGAGAGACACTGAACATATTGTGTGATTCAGTCAGCAGACTAGTCTGCTGCAGCACTTCATGCTAGTCTATCTGGTGCAAGCATGTTCTCTGCGCAACTATGGCAATCTACATCCACTTGAACTTGTTTGCAACATTCATTTCTTGGTCCCATTGTACAATTTTTACTCCTGCCCCCCTCACAGCCTGCCAACACACACACACACACACACACACACACACACACACACACACACACGCTTCTTACCTCCAATACCAAATTGACGGTTTATTGATACTTCTGGAATGTGCACTGACAATGATTCCTTCTCCGTAATACGATTCAGTATCACCTGGTTACGTGATCTACCCATCTAATCTTCAACATTCTTCTATCGTACCGTGTTTCAAAAGCTTCCATTCTCTTCTTACCTGAAATGCTAATAGTCTAAGTATCACACATGTACAAGACTACACGCCATTCAAATAGCTTTGGAGAAGACTTCCTAACAGTTGCATTTCTATTTCGGGTTAGCAAATTTCTCTTTTTCAGAAACCGTTTCCTTGCTACAGTCAGTCTGAAAGTCATATTGACTGTTAACGGACAGTGACTGTTTCAAAATATGAAATTGTTCTTCAGAGACCGCTACCGGTTTCAAAACATGTTTACTACTCAAATGGTTTAATGTAGCAACGTGTTTCCATCTGTCAACCTCATCTTCAAGCTACAGTGGCCATATGGATATATTTAACAAATGTATGCGTAGATATTAAAATTGTTCCTGAGACTCTTGGTATGTGTGACGTAGTCATTCTGTGGAGAAGGAGGAGGATAACTTAATATGAGGGAATATGCATTGCCCGCATTTCCTGGTCGTGCGGTAGCGTTCTCGCTTCCCACGCCCGGGTTCCCGGGTTCGATTCCCGGCGGGGTCAGGGATTTTCTCTGCCTCGTGACGGCTGGGTGTTGTGTGCTGTCCTTAGGTTAGTTAGGTTTAAGTAGTTCTAAGTTCTAGGGGACTTATGACCACAGCAGTTGAGTCCCATAGTGCTCAGAGCCATTTGAACCAAGCCATTTGAATATGCACCTCATATGTCTGTCTGTCGTTCATATTTAAAATCACTCACGTTGCTTATATGATATGGTTATCTTCTTGTGATGTGTTCAGTCATCGCCATTGTTTCTCCTCCTTGGATCTTGTTTAACCAGTGTCCATAAACATGCAAAGGATTCTTAACACATGGAATCACAGTCTATCACCCCATGCAGCAAAAACCAGAGGGCGATAAAAACAAAGCTTGTTTCGATTTAACTATCGATATCTCGATACTCGCTAGGTTTACCAGATACAACGTTATCAACAGATTCTACCCTTTTGTTTTGTTTTGTTTTGTTCTGTTTTTTTTCGCCCAAGTTTTCTTCCTCCGTTTATTTTCTTCCCCAGAGTATTTTCTTAAAATGCATCTTCTTGAAAGTCTTTGTTATAATTTCTTTAGCTACACTGAATTACATGGATATTGGTCAAGCTTAAACTTCCAAACCGAAGCAACAACCAGCGATACCAATTCACATTGCTTTCTTGAGCAACTCTAGTCTGATTCAAGCATGTTTCGGGGTGCGTTGTTAATTCGTTTGTCTTCCCCTGAAAATTAGTTTGAAACTAGAAATGTGTGATGGTGAACGAGATCATCAAAGACTCCTCTGCGAAAGAGTGATAGCCAATTATTAAAAAGTTCCAGAAGTTCAGCGACATAAATTACAATCATTTTGAATCTCCAAACAATCCTGTTGGAAGAACATCCGCAACTGAGCATTATACCAGAGGTTGAAAGTACCCCTTCAGTTGTAAATTTCTAATATTATCACGCCCGGTTTCGGGCTCTCATATGCCCATCCTCAGGATCGCACCGGAAATAGCAAAAGGCTGGAGATAACTTTAACACGCCACAACACACACAAAAAATTTCAAAAAATGTTTTAAAAAACTTTCAAAAAGCTTTCGAAACAGCTGGTCGGGCTAGGTGCTGTGGAACCTATTCCAATGCGAAAGTGACATCAGACAGTACTACGGACGACTGCCTGGGTAGGGAAACATACAAATAATACCAGGACCCTTACACCGTGCTGTGGCCACCAAGCGCCGCGGTGGACGTTTACTAGGCGCGGTGTGCTGCCTATGAGCGCAGAACAGGAAGCAGCGGATGCCAACGAGGAAGCAGATTGGTAAACCAGAGTGGCAAAAGTGCTGCGATCTATTAACCGAGAGAAGAACGTGGGCCACTGGCCCGGCCATACACAATTTGAATTAGTGGTTTACATTTAAAATGAAGAAAAAAGCAAAAAAAAATTACATAAAAAATACACGAAATAAGTTAAAAGGGCATTATGCGCAGTAAAGGAGCGTATTGAACAGGTCAGTACAGAACTGTGGTAAAACTGAATGGAAGCTGCGATATAAGATTATTATATGTCCTGGTATTTTTTGTATATTTCCCTACCCAGGCAGTCGTCCGTAGTACTGTCTGGTGTCACTTTCGCATTGACACAGGTTTCACAGCACCTAGCCCGAAGAGCTGTTTCGAAAGCTTTTTGAAAGTTTTCTAAAACTTTTTATGAATTTTTTTTTTATATGTGTTGCGGTGTGTGAAAATTAACTCCTGCCTCTTGCTATTTCCAGTGCGACACCTGAGGATGGGCTTGTGAGAGCCCGAAACCGATCGTGATAATAAAATAAATTTACAACTTAAGGGGCATTTTCAACCTCTGACAGTTTGAATCTGATTAACTAGACCTTCAAAATCATAAATTTGTACTTTTTTGTTCTTTAGATGCATACTTCGGCGCTATTGCTATTTTGTAGCCTCTATCAAATATACGGAAGGGCTATGTATTTTTTATGTGCTCTATGCGTGTATTTTACTTCTGAAAATATTATTATAAACAAATAATGAGTCGTCACTATGTTCTCTTATTATTTTATAAAATCTGGCAATCCTGATCCTAGCGTTTCAGTCACTTGCAGTTTCTTTCTGCACACATCGCTGTCGCATCTCTGATGTTAGTTGGCGAAATATATTCCAATATGAAAGACTGTGACCCCTCGGGCATGGGTGTGTGTAAAGCTTAGGGACCGATGACCTCAGCTGTTTGGTCCCATAAGACCTTACCACAAATTTCCAAAATTTCCGTCCCTGGTGTTGACCGAGCAAATGCAACATGCACGGAACTCCATCCAAGAAGCTGACATCTGGCACATGCGCAACGCAATGGATACCAGTTTGTATGCTTGAATTCAACATTCTGGCGGCTATATCTGATATTAAAGTTCTGGCATTTCATATTTGCAATGATTTATCTAACGCTTACCTGCGACCTTGCAACGTTAATGAGTTACATAAATTTCATAGACAAATGTATTTCAGAAATTTCGCTACTCTACATAATTTTTTTTTTTTTTTTTTTTTTTTGGTGCTGCTATTTTTTTCTGTCAGTTGACTATTACAACTCTGTGCCCTCTGTCGTCTATATGTTTTTCGCTAGATAACTGATTAGTTTTATCAAGTCTGAAACAGTCGACGGTTTTTTAACGGGTTTTAAAATTTCTCCCCTTAGATGAATGTTATAATTTGTTGCAATGATCACGAGGTATTTTATAAATACCTGATTTGTTCAGTTTCTCAGCTGGTTGTGAGACGTCAGGCGCCGGTTTCTTTAAAGTGTCTGTCGTGACAAAAGTGATCCTGATATCTGCTTACCTATTTTGTCTGTAGTGACTCCTAAATGCGGTATAGTTACACACCTAGATCTTTGTATGTTGTTCTCAGCGGTGGCCATGTCAGTTTGTTAGTTTTTGCTTCTTGTTATATGTAGTGTAACTGTATCTGTTTCATGTTTATGATAGCTATTGTAATGTGCAATGTACTGGACTGCATTCATTTCTGTCTGATAGTTGTTGTTGTTGTTGTGGTGGTGGTGGTGGTCTCCAGTCCGAAGACTGGCTTCATGTGTATCCCCATGCTGCTCTATCTCCGAATAGCTGTTGCAACTTAAATCCTCTTGCATCTGCTTCTGTATTCATCTCTTGATATCCCTCTACAATTTTTACCCTCCCTCCCCCCTCCACACACACACCCTTCCCTCTAATACTCAATTCGTGATCCCTTGATGTCTCAGAATGTGTCCTATGAAACGATCCTTTCTTCTAGTCGGGTTTCGACACGTATTACTTGTCTCACCAACTCTATTCAGTGCCTCCTCATTAGTTATGTGATCTACCCATCTAATGTTCAACATTCTTCTGTAGCACCATATTTCAAAATCCTCTATTCTGTTTTTGTCTAAGTTATTGATCATCCATGTTTCTCTTCCATACATGGCTACACTCCATACAAACATTTTCGGAAAAGATTAACACTTAAATCTATACTCGAAGTTAACAAATTATTTTCTTCAGAAATCCTTTTCTTCCCAATGTCAGTGTACGTTTTATACCGTCTCTTCTTCGGCCATCATTAGCTACTTTGCAGCCCGAATAACAAAACTCATCTACTGCTTTAGTTGCCTCGTTTCCTAACCTAATTCCCTGCCAGCTGGTGTGGCCGAGCGGTTCTAGGCGCTTCAGTCTGTAACCGCACGACCGCTTGGGTCGCAGGTTCGAATCCTGCCTCGGTCATGAATGTGTGTGATGTCCTTAGGTTCGTTAGGTTTAAGTAGTTCTAAGTTCTAGGGGACTGATGACCTCAGAAGTTAAGTCCCATAGTGCTCAGAGCCATTTTTTTATGTGGCTTTGTATTTGGTTTTCTGTCCTGCAGGTCTGGATTAACTTGTGCCTACGTGCGGTACTGCAGGCTCTGACAGCCTGACAGGGAATTAGTGCTGCTCCAGGGTCTACGTGAGTAGAAACGACTCGAGCAGTGCCATTAGGACGGGGATTAGACGCAGACGTGGCAGAACGAGCTGTTGTAATGACAAGGTGCAGTACGTTACTGGCCAGCCTCAAGGTGGCTCGCGACACGGGCCGCAGTGGGGTGTGGTGAGGTGCGCCGTGACGTAATGCGGCCCCTGGAGGGGAGATGTGGTCCACGGCGCGGCCGGCGCTGGCGACTGGCGGCGCGGACCGGGGGGTTGGAATTTGAAAGCCGGCGGATAGTGGGGCAGTGGCGGCTCTATAAAGCGGGGCGGGGCCGGGCAGCGGCCAGTGTGTTCAGTGACCGCCGCACAGCAAGATGAAGGCCGCTCTTCTCACGGTGAGTAGCACCAGCCCCCGCCGTCCACCGGCCCCACGTGCGCACCACGCGGCCACAGCGCAAGGCCGCCGCGCTGACCCAAATTCGCCGCCGGGACTGGTTCCGACGGCGCCAAACCGATCTGCCGCGTAGGGGGCAGTTCCACGCGTAACAGGAAGCTGCCCGCTCTTTCCCATGTGGAGGAGAAACAACCTGAGTAGTACCTGATCACAGCATTAGTAGTGAATATCGTCAAATCGTAGCCAAGTATTAAGAGTAAATCAGCGGTGTTGCTCGATGTCGTAGTGGTTAAGTGCCAGACCACGTATCCTGACATCGTGCATCCATCTCCCATTAGATGCCGGTTCAGTACAGGGGATGTAATTTTTTTCGTATACACTACGAGTCGAATGATGATAATTACAAATGTATTACGTCAACTATTTTGACCTAAGGATGACTAAGTGCCGAAAAGGGTAATCAGAAATAGTAAAGTGCGACAAATAAACAAAAAAAATCCGTGCGACTGGAAATAAAATGACTCCTATAACTTAAACGTTATAGGAAGGCAACAGCATATCGTGCCTAGTAAAGCACAATACTGTTCAATGCAACCCTCTGGTTGAAGACAGGTTATGAAATGGGACGATCACGTAAATTCAGTATTAGCGACGGTGAACGGAAGACTTTAATTTGTTAGAAAAATTCTGGAAAAAATCAGTATATCTGTAAATTAAATTACATACAAGACGCTATTGCCATCGGTTCTAAAGCATTGTTCCAGCGTTTGGAGTTCTTCTCAAACATACAGTGAATGAATTCAAAGGCGCGCTGCTAAGATCGTGACAGGTCGGTATACACCATATAAAAATTTAATGGAACTGCTTTTTATAGAACTTAAAATGCCATCGCCTAGAAGAAAACGGCACAGTTCTCACCAAACCCTTTTGGATTGATTTAGGAGACCTGTATTTCGAGAAGACCGGACGACCATCGTATGTCTCGCGTAGGTATCATGAGAGAAATTATGGTACCTACAGAGGCGCGCAGACAGCTTTTCTCTAGCTCAACGCGCGAATAAGTCGGGAAAGGGAATCTATAATACTGGTAGTATGTACCCTCCATCATGCACTGTGCACAGGCTTGCAACAAATACTGTGTGTCGCAGGTGGAATGATCAATATATTCAGGGATATGACAAAATCACTCCTCTGAAGCAACAAATTTTGCATGGATGTATGACCTATTTCGAATGATTTCTGAGATAGAACACATTTAATGCACATTATTTTTGTATGGAAAACAGCTGGTTAAATCATGCTTCAAAACAGAATTCAGAAAGTTGTGCGCATTAATTCAAATAACGTTCGAAATATATTTAAAAAAAAATACTGATTGGGGATAAATCACAAAGGGAGTCCTACAAGGTTCAGTATTGGATACACTTCTATTCTTATAGCAGACAGACATCGGGAGAAAAGAGGTTGAAAGCAACGAGGTATGTTGGACTAGAACAGAACATCAAGGACGCTGGGTACGTAAGACACATGGTTGCACACCACTAGCCCAAAAACAAATGTACATTACACGTGTAACAGGGCATGTATACATAAGAAGTTTTCTGCGTTCCTGCCATATCTCCGAATACTGATCATGGCTCCTGGGACACCCTTCATACGTAGATGCAGAAGCTAAAAGGCAGAAACGAGTACCACAGTGGTCCACATTTACCTTCAAGGAAATCAGCTGAAGGACCATAAGGGGAAACTTCAAGAATTAGTATGAATTGAATCCTCCTGTTTTTGTATCTCAGACTGCAGATTCTTCTTCTAGAGTGAATTCCGTCGTTGCAAAGTTTTCTGGACGTTAAAACTGTGCCAGACAGACGGACAGGACTAGAACGTGGATCGGTGCCTGCTTGGTACCTCGGTTTCATTACAGCGCTCATTCCGCTGCTGGGTGACAGATTCTTTCTGGAAACGGCCCCTTAGGCTGTGGGTAAGCAACGTTCCACGATACCCTTGTTCCCAGGAGAGCCACTCCAGCAATACGAGCAAGGCAGCTTCTGTGGTGTTGGGAAACTGGCAAAGAGATAGCAGCGGGATCGAAGTGTTTTGGATAGCTCAGGCAGCAAAAGCTTTCACCGCGATAGCCAAGGGTACACTATCGTGACTCAGTTCAGCACACAATTTCCTCAGGAAATTTACCTTGATTCCTTCACGGAAACACTTTTCAGCACTTTTGTACCGTCTTCAGTGGATTTCTCCCTCATATCTTAGCTGAAATTCATTTTTATTCAAGGTAGATTTTCATACTTTATTTCGCTGTTGTGCTCTCACGTACATTGTCCTTCGTTGAAACATAGTAAGACGAACATAGTTCTTTTTTTTTATGCCGCACTTGAACCCGCTAAGTATTGAACTGCACTATGTAAAATGCAGTATTTTCATTATTTCTGTAAACGCGTGATAGAGCAAAACTGAAGAATTGTCAAAAGAGAAGGCGGTTAGTGTTTCGTGTCCCGTTGACGTCGAGATAATTAGAGACGGAGCACAAGATGGGACTGCTCAAAAAGAGGTACGAAATGGACCATGGCCTCTGCAAGAGCTATCCCAGCCTCACGGAACTTACAGAAATATCACTACAACATACTACATTTTACTATGCAGCCGATGACATTCCACGAAACTCAATATTTCGCCGCTGAAAATGGGAAAAAGTCAGATGGCGAATAATAACTTACAGCTGAGTATAACTTAAACTAAATTATGAAACAAAGCAACCTTGAGTAGCTGTGCCTACTTACAGTTGTTTCATTTAAATATAAAATGTTTTTCGTTGCTTGTGTGGCGTCTCCCAAAATTCAGTATTATTCTAAAATTGGCGTTCGTTGGTATTATTACATTATATCTCGGTACATTTGCGTATTCATCTAATTTCTCTTGTTGTCTATCTGAAAACAGTTTGTTGTACGTACTTCTCGAATACGCAATTTACCCATAAAGGAAAAAGGGATACATTTTAGTTTAGAGAGTTTCTCCTCTTTTCTGTTTCATTTCATCAGTTAGGAGAAACCAATTTACATTGTACAAACGATACTTACGGAAGAGACAAAGAAAGTAACAACAATGTTTCATGTAATGCAGCTAGCACGGCTAGTATAAAGATTTTTATAACAAAAGTAAGTGAGAAAAATTTTCGAACGTCATTAGTGTTGCGCCTACATCAATCGCAGATGATATATGTTAAGTATACGTGGAATACTTGCGAATCTGAAAGTAATTCTTCACATCATAAAATAGTGTGCCAGATAAAAAGTGCAATGAGAATTTTTTGTACAAATAAAAAGAAATTTTACAATTTATCAAAAAAGTGTTAACATTAATTTCAGAATAAATAGTAAACAGCTCCCGATAATGCAGCTGCAATCACGTGAAAAGTTTGGGAGAACGTAAAACAAAACACTGTTTACACAGCGTGGACCAAACACACAGAAGTTTTGTTACAAAGCGTACTCTTTTCAAGACTCTAACAAGTTCTGCCCACAGCTTATCGACATCAGTTACGTACTCCCTATACTACAGAGCCTGTCAGCGGGGTCCGTTATAACAGTTGCCCTTTCTCTCATTGCTGTTTCAGTTTTAGTCATTCGCTTATAGACTCTGTATCTCCTACACCCAGGCTTTATTGTTATCCGCCGTACTTGGCTTACAGGAACTGTTGTTATAGCGGTGAGAAAAGAACGTACCTGGAGCTCGGGAAGAATCCGCCTTGCCCGATACTGGCTCCATTATCTACGGCGCAAATGGGATATGCCCTGTAGTCGTCATTATTGATCGGCTTTTCACAGCCATAAGTGGTAGAGAGCAAATATTTGTAACTGTGACTACACCTTAAGTCGGATTTTACAATCTTTGTATTGCCATCACACATGGTTTCCTCGACAGACAAAAAGAGGGGGAAAGATTGAGTTTTCGGTTACGCATAGTCATGTACACAGCGCCACCTGAAATCCTGCACGATAATTCGTATACGTAATGTAAAACATGCAGATGCGCAATTCCTGGTGGCAATAGGAATCGTAATTGTAATTTTAAATCTCCGTTCAGTAATGATAGTGGTTACTTCACAAAAAAACAGCTAACATACGGTCCGTAGTAATATCGCCTAAGTACAAGTCACTAGCGACAATTATTGCTACACAGCTGTCCGAAGATAGCAGCGTCTCTAAAATGAAGCATAAACTGACGCATTATGTTAATATACACGCGGGGACTAGAGAAGGGAGCGACGCTGTAAGCCGTTCGTGTTCCGTGTCGTGAACGTAAGAAAATGTCTCAAGCTCATAAGACGACTTGTCGGTGAGGGAAAACACAATTCAGTTGCGAAAAAGCGAGAAGCATTCTTAAGTACCGTACTGCCACCTCAGTATTGTTTGCAGAACGTCAAGGAACAATTTGAAGCTCCGAACACGCTTTGCAAGGAGCTCTAGCTACAGAAAGTAACGTAAGAGTGCAGTTTTGAAATCTCACAGACTAAAATGGAGCCGCTTGACTTTTGTGCCCCATCGCTAGTCCATTGGATGTTCGTCTTTAATAACAGATCCGTTAAACAAGTCGGCTAGTTTATTTTGCTTGACCGTATACTTCCACCCGCTGAGAGAGTCAATAATATTTCGACTCGCAACGAATAACATCTCCCTTTACATGTGGATTAAGATAAAGTAATGAACTCAATAAAGATCGGACATCCGACAAGATTAGTCATAAAAGTATGGAGCACGTCATGACGCATGTTTGGTGTAATCCTAAGAAGTTACATGAAATGGAACGATCACGTATAATCAGTATTAGGAAAGGCAAATGCAAGACGCAGATTTGTAGGAACGCTTCCTGGAAAGCGTGGTGGACCTCTAAAGGAAATCAGCGTTTGGAGTCAAAAAAAATGGTTCAAATGGCTCTGAGCACTATGGGACTCAACTGCTGAGGTCATTAGTCCCCTAGAACTTAGAACTAGTTAAACCTAACTAACCAAGGACATCACAAACATCCATGCCCGAGGCAGGATTCGAAGCTGCGACCGTAGCGGTCTTGCGGTTCCAGACTGCAGCGCCTTTAACCGCACGGCCACTTCGGCCGGCCGTTTGGAGTCCTTATGAAATAGTTATGATAACAGAATCCGAAAAAATTCAAAGCCGAGCTGCTAGGATCGTAACATATCGATATTTTCTTAAGAAAGTGCCATAGGGGCGTTAGGGGGATCTTAAATGGAAATCTTTGAAAGAAAGCTGACATAGTTGCCGCGAAACCCAGTTGGATAAATTTAGAGAAACCACGTTCGAAGAAGACTGTGCAATGTTTCTGCTGCCATCGTTGTATATCTCCCATAGTGATAATGACAATAAGATAAGAGAGACGGTAGGGCCTAAGCGACATACTATCTTTCCGTCACTCAATACGCGAAAGGTGTAGAACGGATATCGCAATACTGGTACGAACGACCCTCCGTCAAGCTCTGCACAGTGGCTTGTGGAGCTTGTAATTAGATGCAGATACCAATATTTTCATAAAGTAGCACATACCGTCTTGTCTCTAGAACTATACTATTGTGGCGACGGTATCCATACTATAGAGCGCCTGCGCAGAATTGAGACGTAAATGGCAGGGCCAGATGACTCAGTCAAAGTTATAATAGGTTGCTGATGACAAAGCATCCCTATCAGTGTACGAGGTATGGAATGGCATCAAACATAGTGTTTTACATGCATGGTTCATTATCAAATTAGTCAATGGAGGTACAAATCTCTCTCTTTGCTACGGACATGAGCGCTCCAACGCTAGGCTGGCAGTCTGCGATTGAATGGCCACAATAAAACAACAGTCGTTCATATTAATAACAGCTTCTAGCTTCTCAACATGGTGTTGCACAAAATGGCGGCACTAGAAAAATTTCACGTTGAGTAACAGAACGCAGGGAAGCGGGGGGGGGGGGGGGGGGATGAGAGTCTTTGGCATCATTAAATTGCTTATCTACCAAAACATTGAAGTAAATATAATTTTAGAGCAGCATTAAACAGGTCGCGAAAAGGTACCTGCAGTAATGTAGCATATGTCAAAATTCGCAATGAGCTTTATCACAAAAAGTCGGAAAATTTGTAAATCTAAGGAAAGGGTCTGGAGTACAGCACAGTTTCAACTCCTACATAAATAATATAGCCTAATAGGACTGATGTCATGCTGTGCTAGCAGCTTGCAGTTTCACATTTAGCAATTTACCCAGCTTTTTCTTTTCTTTTTTTTCTTTTTCAAGAATAGTAAACTGTGAGTACTGACAGTGCCATACGATTGTTTGTCTGATGTATGGAACGCCTCTAGAAATGCACATCTTTCCAGTTTTCTTCAAATATCGGTATTATGTCTCGGAATATCATTTGCTGGACTCTTGCAGGTATTTTATACGGATGTGTATAAGCAGATTCTGTAAAGTACTGGCTATGGTACCGTGTCGAAGGTCGACGAAAGTTGTCAGTCCATGACCGTGGGTACCAACTGAACACGCTTCTAATAGATACCAAAGACAAGCACACTAGACAAAAAATTAGTCAAGCTATGAAGACATTTGGCCAGTATTGTCTAACAGCGGATCTAGCCTTTGTAATTATCCGAATTCGGCGAGGAAGCCACTCATTGGTGACCAGGTCCTGTAGAAGTATCAGATTACGGGGATGTGGACAGCTACGTTTGACCTGCTGCTCCCAGCAGTGCCAGACTTTTGTACGGGATTAAGATCGGATGGCTTAGCGGGCCAGTCGAAGTGCGGAAGGGTGCTTGAATACTCGTCAACCCAGGAACGAATGCGTGTAGCTCTGTGAGCATTTCTGCAGAAATCCTGGAAGATGGGAGTGTCCACGAGATACTCATCCTGATGGCCTCGCATCATTTAAAAAGCGGCAAAATAGCGATTCGTCGCACTAAAACACATGCCTCCAGTCCGCTATAGTGTCTTGTGCTGTCTGGAGCGTTGAAACGTACAGCTTTAGGTGCGCCCGTGAGCAACGGTCTTTCACAAGGAACCCGACTCCAAACGTCCATTGCATACAGTTCTCTTTACAGTGGTGGCAAGGAAACTGGTTGAGATGCACCTGTATTTACTGAAAGCAACACCTTCTGTTGGATCTCAAATCGACGATCATTCACAAAGTGTGATACAAATGTGCTGGCCCTGTCGGTTAGGATCTTTTGCAGACCGCTGTTCTTTCGCTGTGTTTCATTGCGGCCAGTGGTACATCATCCTTTGTAGACACGTTGGACCGTCTGCGATGACCCATCAACAGATCGAGAACGTTATTCACGGTGCGGTCATGGGCGCTTGCAAAGCCGATAGCTCCTCTCTGTACTGTCACTTCTCCACGCCGACTCATCTTTTTCTGCTTCCATAAAAGCGACTGGCACGTACACATCACTGCACTGCCTTCACTTACGCCAGCGGTGCAGGGTCACGAGTCCACCCGGAATCATTTCAACTCCATTGGATGGTGTTTGGTTTGTGGGGCGCTCAACTGCGCGGTTATCAGCGCCCGTAAAAATTCCCAACCTTTGCTCAGTCCAGTCTCACCACTTACATGAATGATGATGAAATGGTGAGGACAACACAAATGCCCAGTCATCTCCAGTACACCATCTACACCGATCCAAATCCATCAGTGTATTCCTCTAAGGAGGTGATCAATGTTTTGCCCGGTGACTTTACGTGTTCCTAATGAGTACGAATGGAACACTGGACTGCATAATTAAGAACTAAAGTAACTTATGCGTGATGTCACTGCCAGGTAACACAGGTCGATGAAACTGGACGACACGAATAAAGAACTGCTTCAGTATAGTTACGAAGGTCGAGGCGGACAGAAATGACACTTTTGTTAAAAGGCAGTAATTACACTGAACTACCACGGTTTGTGATGGTCCCCTAGACGGGACATGGTTCTTAATAGGATGTGTGATCATCACGGACGGCAATACATGCTCTGCAACGTGCCCCCGTGCTGCTCACAAGTTCGGTAAGGAGTCCTTGTGGTAGGACATCCCATTCCTCCAACAGCGCAGATAACAACTGATGATGTAGACGTGGTGCAGTATGTCTCCCCAGCGCACCCGACACGTGCTGTATGGGATTTAAGTCGTGTAAACGAGCAGTCCAGTCCATTCTCCCAATATTCTCCCGTTCCAAGAGATCCTCCTCTCATGCTGTTCGATGCGGTCGCATGTATTCATCCGTAAAGTGAAGTCCAGGCAGAATGAACCAGCGAAAGGATGCACATGGGAGTGCAGTGTCCAGTAACGTTGACCGCTGAGTGTACCTTGTTCAAAGATTTCTAAGTCACCATGTTAGTGCAATGTTAAGCTTCCCTACATGGTAACACTCTGGCAACCAAAACAATCATGTTCGACAATGCTCCTGGGCGCATTTCATGTGCCCACCTCTCACCACATGAGAGTGCGTCCAGCATTGCCGAAAACGACAGTTCTGGTGGTCCAGCTGCTGTGGTGTGGGGAAGCATAATACTGCATGGGCGTATCGACCTCCAGATCTCTGAACACAATACACTCAGCGCTCAACGTTGCTGCGTCACTGAACTCCTTCCCTATGTGCGACTTTTCACGGTCTTGAATTCATTTTTATGGATGACAATACGTGGCCGCATCGGACAGCGCAGGTGAAGGAGTTCTTGGAAGGACAGGATATTCGGCGAATGCACTGGCGTACCGTTTTCCCGACTGAAGCCCCGCGTGTAGGATGCGTTGGGGAAACGTATTGTATCTCGTCCACCTACATTAACTACCATTCAGCAGTTTACAACCACGCTAGTGGAGGAATAAAACGCCACACAACCACAACTCCTTATCAGCTTTGTGACCAGCGTGGGAGCAATTAGCAGAACATGTATTGCCGTCCGAGGTCATCTAACATCTTATTAAGAACCATGTGTTGCAGTTTGTAATGCCCAAGGGATGACTTAAGAGTAATTAATGTCATTTCTGTCCGTATCATTGCGTATTTCTTTCATTTGCCCTCTGTACTATACTGTAGAAATTCTTTCTACACTATGTGATCGAAAGTATCCGCACACCCGGCTGAAAATGATTTATAAGTTCGTGGAGCCCTCCATCGGTACTGCTGGAATTCGATATGGTGCTGGCGCACCCTTAGCCTTGATGACAGCTTCCACTCTCACAGGCATACGTTCAATCAGGTGCTGGAAGGTTTCTTGACGAATGGCAGCCTATTCTTCACGTAGTGCTGCACTGGGAAGAGGTATCAATGTCGGTCGGTGAGGCCTGGAACGAAGTCGACGTTCCAAAACATCCCAAAGGTGCTCTATAGGATTCGGGTCACGACTCTGTGCAGGCTAGTCCTTTACAGGGATGTTATTGTTGTGAAACCACTCCGCCACAGGCCGTGCCTAATGAACAGGTGCTCGATCATATTGAAAGATGCAATCGCCATCCCCGAATTGCTCTTCAGCAGTGGGAGGCAAGTAGGTGCTCAAAACATCAATGTAGGCCTGTGCTGTGATAGTGCCACGCAAAACAACAAGGGGTGCAAGGCCCCTCCATGAAAAACACGACTACACGATAACACCACCGCCTCCGAAATTTACTGTTGGCACTACAAACGTTGACAGATGACGTTCACCGGGCATTCGCCATACCCGCGCCCTACCATCGGACCGCTACATTGTGTACCGTGATTCGTCAATCCACACAAAGTTTTTGCGCTGTGCAATCGTCCAATGTTTACGCTCCTTACACCAAGTCGTTTGGCATTTACGGGCGTGTTGTGTGGCTTATGAGCAGCAGCTCCACCATGAAATCCAAGTTTTCTCACCTCCTACCTAATTGTCATAGTAATTGCAGTGGATTCTGATGTTGGAACTCCTATATAATGGTCTGCATAGATGTTTGTCTATTAGATATTACGACCCTCTTCACCTGTCGGCGGTCTCTGTTAGTCAACAGACGAGATCGGCCTATACGCTTTTGTGCTGTTCGTGCCCCTTCACGTTTCCACTTCACTATCACATCGGAAATAGTGGACCTAGTAATGTTTAGGAGTGTGAAAGCCTCGCTTACAGACGTATGACACAAGTGACAGCCAATCACCTGGCCACGTTCGAAGTCCTTTGAGTTCCGCGGAGCGCCCCATTCTGCTCCCTCGCGATATCTAATGACCACTGAGGTCGCTGATATGGGGTACCTGTCAGTAGGTGGCAGCACAATGCACCTAATATGAAAAACGTATGTTTTTGGAGGTGTCCGGATACTTTTGATCACATAGTGTATGTATGGTCCAACTTTCTTCGAGCTATGTTACTTGGCCGTGACACATCTTGCGACAGCTACTTTTGTTCTGAAGTTTTGCACACAAGTGTATAGGCTACTAACGATTATCGGTGGGACATACTCCTAATGATTACCAACGGAACATACACCTAATAGCTGCTGGTAGTAACTGCCCGAAAGTGTAGCAACGACATGCACTCGTAATGGGTAGCGACGCCGTCTGCCGTAATGAGCGCCGATGGCAGTTGTCGGTTGCTCCTAATGCGGCGTCGACCTTACACGCCGTCCGCCGTTCGCCGGCCCACTGACCGTCTTGTCCACACCGCGTTGCGTCACAGCCGACGCGAGCCTCTGCGTCACCACAGCCCGGAAAACAAATCAAACACTCTCCCTCTCGCGTGCACACGCCACCATCTACTTCACCCTCCAAGTCTGCACTCTTTCGACTGGTTCACCGCCGCTTCCGTGTCTGTCCATCCAGTGCCAATATCCTCACCTCCTACGTACCTGTTACCTCCAAATAGCCGTGACTCACAGCCGAAGTTCCTCATTACAGACGTACACGAGAGAAAATCTGGGAGTAAAAAGCGATATCCACCCCAGTCTTTGTCGTTTTCTGCCATACTCGAAAATTGGTTCCCCCTTGTGCCTCCTCTGCACTGTTGCCATTTTTCGGGGAGCACTCAGCCTCGTGATGTCAATTGAGGAGCTACTCGACCGAATAGTAGTGGCTTCGGTCAAGAATACCATCGTAACGACCGGGAGAGCGGTGTGCTGACCACACGCCCCTCCTATCCGCATCCTCCACTGAGGATGACACAGCGGTCGTGGCCTGAAGACGGAGTGCTTTTGGTAAGGATTTTCTGTAAGTTTCCTTCCTTCGTTAATTTAACACTCTTCTCCTTCTGTATCCACTCGCAAATATTTTCTAGATTTCTACATCTACAGCTACATCCATACTCCGCAAGCCACCTGACGGTGTGTGGCGGAGGGTACTTTGAGTACTTCTATCGGTTCTCACTTCTATTCCAGTCTCGTATTGTTCGTGGAAAGAAAGATTGTCGGTATGCCTCTGTGTGGGCTCTCTCTGATTTTATCCTCATGGTCTCTTCGCGAGATATACGTGGGAGAGAGCAATATGCTGCTTGATTCCTCGGTGAAGGTATGTTCTCGAAACTTCAACAAAAGCTCGTACCGAGCTACTGAGCATCTTTCCTGCAGAGTCTTCCACTGGAGTTTTTCTATCATCACCGTAATGCTTTCGCAATTGCTAAATGATACCGTAACGAAGCGCGCTGCTCTCCCTTCGATCTTCTCTATCTCTTCTATCAACCCTATATGGTACGGATCCCACTCTGGTGAGCAATACTCAGTCAGTGGGCGAACAAGTTTACTGTAACCTACTTCCTTTGTTTTAGGACTGCATCTCCTTAGGATTCTTCCAATGAATCTCGGGGTGGCATCTGCTTTACCGACGATCAACTTTATATGATCATTCCATTTGCCGGTATTTATATGATTGATGGTCATAACATCATTGCAGGTGGCAGCAGTGGGATTTCCCTATATAATATGGCGTGAGATCCTCGTGGTCGTGCGGTAGCGTTCTCGCTTCCCACGCCCGGGTTCCCGGGTTCGATTCCCGGCGGGGTCAGGGATTTTCCCTGCCTCGTGATGACTGGGTGTTGTGTGATCTCCTTAGGTTAGTTAGGTTTAAGTAGTTCTAAGTTCTAGGGGACTGATGACCATAGATGTTAAGTCCCATAGTGCTCAGAGCCATTTGAACCATTTTTTTTTTCTCCAGCTCACTCCTCGTTTAACACGCTGAATGGGGTGCAGATGAAAGTGAAACGTTTTATAATTTTTCGAGGTGGGTAAGTGGGTACACTTGTCTAACTTGGAACGCGTGTCCCACTCAGCTTGACCGCGACGGAGTTCGCCCAAACCAGTTTCACAAAAATTTCCATATCATAACCTTTCGATTTAAATAGTTCCGCTTCGTATCACGTCGCTGAGTGTGAGGTCTTCATTTTCAAATTTAGAAATCAGTGAACATAATGTAACACCTCTCATACAAGCGAGAGTTATGTGGAAACTCACTAATAGTACATTTAACAAAATAATATTCTATCGTTCTTTTTTACTTTAATCGTTACCTGCCGTACACAAGTAAACCAAATGAAACTGTCAGGCCTGTGTAGCATTCAAATTACCAACTTGCAGCCCTTCGCGAACTGGGGTGGGTAGATTTTCTTTGACATTGAACCAGAATCCTTGTCTGATACCGTTGTTTCGTTCTGGATTCTTATTCCCTGTCATGCACTTTCATTTACATGCTCTTACCACTGTCTTGGGTCGAATAGGGTTGAAATGATTTGCTCTTCTTGTGGGCCACCAGAGAACAATCCATTTTTAAGCAGTTTTGAGGCATGCGTACCAGCGTCACATAGGACATACGCAGTCAGATTCATGTTAGCGAAAAATGTATCCCAAAGTGTGAGATATGGAAAGATTTATTTCGTTCCAGTTTGCCGAAGATCGTTAGTACCTACTAAGCCATTAGGAATATTCATTTTGAGTGTTTTTCATATTGATGCACCTGAACTCTCGTCTTATCTTTACGTTCCGACCTAACTTTACTATTTAGAAAAATAGCAAATATAACAAACCCGCGGAAGCACAAGCCCTGTGTATAATCTCGATTTAAAGTAGTTATACTTGGAATTATTACGCAGTCCGGGGGATGTTGAAACGGAACTAGAGTTTCGACTTGTTCTCGTAGATCAGAGCAATGACCACACGTTTACCTATTGGTAGTAACATCAATCACCAGGAAAATTCTTAAAGTTCAATACTATAGAGCGGTTTACCTAGACAAAAATAAAATGATCTTCTTTTTTTACCAAAAGTATTAATCATATCAAATAATGACGGCAATTAATTCGTACGATGTTACTCATACAGTCCAACGCGTAAGGCAATATTAAAATTCTGCTGTTGGTTTTTAAACTATCGATGCCAAACACGGAAGCTGAATATAACGCTTCGCAACGTTCGCTTGAGGGGTGTTGAGCTTCATCTATCTATCCCTACTTGTACTCCGCTTCAGATGCATATCAGCCCATTTTACGTGCATTTAGTCACTGTATCATTCTCCGTACAGCTTTTACATCGCGGTATTCGTCCAAATAACATATAAAAAAACACTTAACGAACTCAACACTGTAACTGCGTACTTCCAATCTTGTCTCCATTTCTCATGTAATCATCTTCTACTATCAAAACAGAGGGACTCCCAGTATCTGCAAGTATGCTAAGCAGGACACACGTATACAGGACTGGAAATCGTGTTTACGATTTCCGTTGTCAAACAACTGCTGCAAGAGGAGGAAATGATCGATACGTAGACCGGCAACTTACAAACCTCGATGCTGAGATTAGCGATACGTCCCAGAGGCGGGCCACAAATCAGCAAAGTAATAGGGACCCGGCTGCTAACGGCCGGCGATCTAATTACGCGCCGAGATTTATGCCACGTATCGACATCTGGAGTGCCTTCGCGAGATAAATGTGATTCCAGGAACCAGTTGTGGTGCTAGTCCAATTGAGAATGGTACCCCATCATTAATAGGCACAGCACGGCGATTCGTGTCTAGGAGGCGCTCGTAGAGGAGGGAAAAAGAAACCACCATGCCCCTTCAGTCGACATTAAAGAACTAACAGTCAACAGCTGAATCACTAATGTAAAGGTTGAAACTGCAGGCTACCAGCTCTTCTCTTCCTGCCAGGCAGATTCTGGGTATGAAAATTTCTTTACAAGGACAGTAATACCGTGGGCTAGGTCCAAATCGGTCGCCATTATGTTCTAGGAAGTTGTCGATGTCGAACACGAGGGTGTGGTTTGTCGAAAATTGCCTCATGACAGGCTGAAAGCGTGTGCAGCACGAAAAATGAAACGCAGTAGGTGTTTGCAAATCGAGTAGGCTGATCACGCTTCACGAAAGGCCTCTCAGGTTAACTGGCCGGTTCCTCTCATTCCAAAACCATGCCCCACTGAAATGGCTCTGAGCACTATGGGACTTAACTTCTGAGGTCATCAGTCCCCTAGAACTTAGAACTAATTAAACCTAACAAATCTAAGGACATCACACACCCATGCCCGAGGCAGGATTCGAACCTGCGACCGTAGCGGTCGCGCGGTTTCAGACTGTAGCGTCTAGAACCGCTCAGCCACCCCGGCCGGCCGCCCCACTGAAACCATATCACTATGTGGAACATGTGAGGTGTATCTCAGAATTGAATGCTTTTGTTACCTGCATCAGGGAAATTAAGTACTCACTCCGTCTTCAGGCCACGAGTGGCCTACCGTGACCACCCGACCGCCGCGTCGTCCTCAGTGGAGAATGCGGATAGGAGGGCCGTGGGGTCAGCACACCGCTCTCCCGGTCGTTATGATGGTTTTCTTTGACCGGAGCCGCTACTATTCGGTCGAGTAGCTCCTCAATTGGCATCACGAGGCTGAGTGCACCCCGAAAAATGGCAACAGCGCATGGCGGCCCGGACGCTCACCCATCCAAATGCCGGCCACGCCCGATAGCGCTTAACTTCGGTGATCTCACGGGAAGCTGTATACCTACTGCGGCAAGGCCGTTGCCCTCAGGGAAATTAAGTAAGTAATTTCATTAATATAATTTACGAAAATAAGTCTTGTTTCGAAATTTAAACTTACATATGACATCTGTACAGCATGCATACATAGAATTCAGTGTATCATACTCATTTCTGCTACCAACAGAACATCGACTGGCAGTTGAGTCTCGTCGTAAATAGATAGAACTGCTTTTTGTTTGATTATTACGCTAGTTATCAATCTATGTAAATAGTCAAATCATGCATTCGGGGCGATTTACGGTGGAACGAAAACAAAGAACTGGTTAACAGTAATGACTGGTAGCGTTCAGCTGTTTTGTGTCCAACACACAACTCAACAACGCGTTTCGAGAGACAAAGATTTCGTCATCAGGGTGTCTAATTCAGCTCAAGATCTGAGTTTGACAACTTGATGAGTAGAGCGTTCTCTCTTCAACGCATTGTTGGGTTGGGTGTAGGGCACAAAACAGTTGCATGCTCCCAACTATTCTTCTTTTTTTTTTGCCTTTGTCCCGCACCTACGCGGGGTGGACATGATTGTAATCAGATTTGGCATTGTTAGTTTAAGTTGCCACTACGGATTCCTAAAAACTATCCTGATCGGTAAATGGAGGCGAGACAACTGTTATTTCATTTTTACAGTTCCAGAGAAACGCCCATTTCTATTGTTTTCTTCAAGCTATATTCTTGAACGTTATTAAAAACAGAACGTTAATTTCATAGAACGGTTCAGTGAACTCTAGGGTTCGGAGGAACACGATTTAAAACCGCTTTCCAGAGGGGCATTACATTCCCTTTCTCGTCACCCTGGTGTTACCATTCAGTATTCACCGGCAAAGTAGCGTGTTCCTAAAGTGAGCATTCGCCAGAAGTTACCAAGGAAGGTGGCATCCTCCACCAACAGCTCTGATCCGTGGCTGATTTTGGACGGTACAGAGGTCCCACCAGCAGAGTGCAGGAGCTTCCACTGTAGTACATGATGAAGACAGTGAACTTACGCCAGCAGAGCGTCGACCGGCCTGTTGAGCTACAAACGTGTCCTGTGTGACCATTCGCGTCCGCGCGCGTTGCGAGGCAAAGTGTGCGCCGCGATGTGCGAACAGGAAATCACGAATGTGCCGGTGAAAGCGGCATCGGTATGCGGCGTGCGAGATAACGCAGGCCTGTTACGAAATGACCTCTCTTTGCCCCAGGGCCCTAAACACATTTCAGCGGCCGGCGCCCTGCTCCGTGCCCATATTTGGGGAGCTCCGCTAAGTAGTTTCTGTGTTTTCCTGACACGCCTGATCACCGTTCCTGCGGCCTGCATTAGCGTAAAGATATCATAGCAGACGACGCTGCCGCTCAGCTAAAGAGATTGCCTCGCCCCAGAGACCGTGTTTGGGGAAACGATTTACGCTCATGACTCTAGGTTCTATCTTCTCCGCAATTTTCTTGCAACATATCGCTTTCATTCTCTGCTGCTTTTGTTCTCTCCTCAGCTCATTCCCCACTGAGCAAGATGGCGAAACATCTGCAACGTTACACTCATATTCTGGAGGAGCGGTGTTCAGATACCCGTTCGGCCAATCCCATCAACTTTTTAGTTTCCACCATTTCACTTGACGCTAACACCACGAGAGACACTCGAGAGAAGGATGGTCAAAAGATTTGAAATCTGATCTACAATTTCATCTAAAAAATTACTCTGCAACTCATACTTACGTGTTTGCTAGTGGGTTCATAGAACAACGTAATACTGTTTCTCGACCGTTTCACTCTCGAACAGCATATGGGAAGAATTAAAACTCTGTGTGAGCTCTGATTATTTTATTGCGATCGCCATTTCTCCCTATCAGGTGGAAGTCAATAAAATATTTTGGAATTCGGAGGAGAAAGTTAATGATTAAAATTTGGTGGAAAGATCTTGCCCCAACGAAAATGATTGCCACCCCAACTCGATTGCCATATCTGTGACTCTCTGTCTCTCTCTCTCTCTCTTTCCCGGTAATACAAAAATAACTATCCATTGAACTTTCTCAGAGAAAAACGTCACGGGGGTTGGGGGGGGGGGGGGGGACGAGTGGACTTTTTTTGTGCAGGGTAAAATAATCACTGTGCGCTACGTTGCACAGGCTACTATCCTCGTGACTCGGACCTTTCTTCGACATGAGAGTGATGCGCTTTTTCAGCGGGACAATGCACGACCACATACGACTGCCTAGACGGAATGTGCTCATCGTGGTGTACAACAACTGCCCTGGCCAAGAAGATCACCAGATCTCTCGCCATTTAACACATATAGGACGTGATATAGCGGAAATTACTCGTCCTCCAGGGCCTACAAGAATCATTGCCAAATTGTAGCAAAAGGTCTAAAATGCTATGGACAGTCTACTCAAAAAGACCATTCGGCACCATTATGATCGCTTGTACGTGAAAATACATGCTTCTATTGTCACCAGAAGGGGACCGCTGTATACTTATGCGTCTGTTTTGGCACCTTTACTCTGACATGTGTGTTTTATGTCTGAATTTGTTATCATATACTTCTACAATGATACACCACCTTTCACCTCATTTATCAATAAAACAAACTTGTACTTGAGGGTGATGCATTGTTTTCGGCCTTGTGTTCAATAAAACTGTCCGATTTTACGAGGGTATATGTTTTACATGCATCCTTGTGGTTGAATCGTAGTTTTCAATTAAGTTTCACAAAAGTTCACTGTGCCCTCCACCGAACGCACATAAAACAACCAGGTGATAATCAAACAAGCCCCGAAAACACGAGAGTATGTGCCGAGTTAATATATAGGCAGCTTCGCAGTTCGTCCATTGTCATCATTGGTATTGTTGTTGGAAAAAAGACAGAGGAGTCTGTCACAAACCTCATCAAAAAAAGTCGCGTACTGTAAGATCAGGCAAGCTAAGAGACCAACATCACGTTCCCCATTCATTTCTGTTACTAGGCAGCTTCGCAGTTCATCCATTGTTGTTGGATAAAAGACGCCAGAATCCGTCACAAACTTCGTCAAAAAATGCGGTGTTATAAGATCGATCAGTTGTTTATCAACATAATGAAGGGCGGGCTTGTAAATAGCAAGTGAATCCTTTATGGTTTGAAACACAACGTCGGTGACAAACTCGCCACACACACACATTATGAAAGGCTAACTCTCGGCTGGCACCGCATGTACACTTCCGTGGACCACGTGCAAAACTCCGATGAACGCACTACATGTCATGAACGAGTGCGACCTGTTGATTTCTCTTTACAAAGACAACCATTCTCTTGAAACTGTTGATAGCAATATCTATTGCTACGAGCTACGCGAAGTGCACTGTGGTACTCTCGACGAATGTGACATCGCAGAGCCATAACATTCCCCTGCTGAAACGGAGACGCAACACCCCTTGACTTGCTGTGTTGTTATCCTCTCGGCTCGATACCCATTGGGTAATTAATGAGATATGCAACGAAAAACCCAAACAGCTGGCTAGATCCTCAGCACTGTTATCCAGAAGCACCAATCGTGACCGACCTACCGCCAAGTAACCCTCTGCCAATGGCGTCATTTGGATGCAGTATTGAGGAGCATGGGGCGAGTACACACATCTCCTGGCCGTTGCCGGCTTCCTAGACCTTGGAGCCACTGCTTCAAGTGGCTCCTCAATTGGCATCATAAGGCTGGATTCAGCTCGTTCCAGTCCTCCCACCAAGGAAAAATCTTTAGTAATACCAGGAATAGAACCCGGGTCTTTCGCATAGTAGCCAGGTTCGCTGAAGAGCTACGGAAGTTTACTGACTTAGAGCTGACGCCAATATAAATTTTTAGTATCAGTTCTTAAGTTATATTCACCCCACGTTTCTCTCTTCTTTCATGTAAAAAATAGAGTGTCATGAAATCGGGGAGGCCGAAAGTAGATTAACCACATAAAACCAGGAAAAGCAGATGCCAGGCTACTCATCGGAAGCATCTTAAGAAAACATAATCTTCCCCCGAAAGAAATGGCTGGTTCTACTCAGAAGTACGATTTATCAGTCTTGCGACCCTTACCAGACTGGATTCCTGCATGAGATGCGGAAGATGCAAGGAACAGCGGGCCGTTTCATCACGGGGTAGTTTATTCGGTGCGAGAGCGTTATGATGGACTTGTTCAACAAACTCGAGTGGCAAACGGTACAAAAGAGGCGTTGTGCATGACTGAGAGGTTTATTATTGGAATTCCAGAGAGTACGGTCCGGGAAGAGTCGGGATGGATATTACTTCTTCACACATACGTCTCACGAAATGAGCATATTGAGAAAATCAGAGAAATTACAGCTTATACGATTCACCGATAATTATTCCTCCAGAGGTTAACCGCCACGATACGGTGGTTACTTCTCTTCGCGTCACATCACCGAAGTTATGTAAGGTCGGGTGTCGACAGTAGTTGGATGGGTAACCGTCGGGATACGCTGCGTAGTGTTTACAATCTTCCTTTTGATGTACGGCAGAGGGGACAGGAAGAGTGGTGGCAACAGGTGCCTTATCACCAGTCTTTGTGCCGGTGCCCTAGATTGAATTCCAAACCCATCAGCAGCATTTCTTGGAGTGAGGGCATGCGACACTGCTGATCGTGAGCCGTCCGTCCACGGACACTAAGCTCGACGGTCCCCTTGGTGGTCTTGTAGGCATCCGGTTTCACCTTCTCGCTTCTCTCACCATCTCCAACACTTAACACTACACACATACACCATTACAATGATATACACTTAATAGATACACTGCCACATACAACTCTCATACTTCGGGAAGGAAAGGCGGCTGCGGACCGGGGGATAGGGAAAACCTTTCCAGTTAGGCAGCAGAAGCTGCCCTTCTGGGTCTCAAGCCACTCACGCCATGCGACTTTATTCTTCCAACATAAAATTCACGAACGCAACGGAAAGGGCCACACACCATAAGGCGGCTTACGGAGTATGGATGTAGATGAATCTCACTGAAGCAACATGTAGAATCCTACACCCATATACTGATCAGCCAGAACACTATGACCACCGATCTACTATCGATACAAACGTATCTTGGCGATAGCAGCGTCACCTGGCGAGAAATGACTGCTAGTCAGGCACACGCACGCTGCGTTTAGTATCAGTGATTACGCTGTCCGCGTGTATAAAGGGGAAGGCGTGCGATCGATCTTAATTTGACCGAAGGCAGATTGTGATGGCCCGAAGGCTGCAGTTTCGGAAACTGCACGACTTCTCGGGTGTGTGAAGACTGTTGTGGTGTCTTCAAGACGTGGTGAAACCAGGGTGAAACCAGGGTGAAACCACGTCCAGACATTGTGGTGTTGGGCAGCCACCCCTCCGCACATCGTAGGCTGGGCAGACTGGAAGGACAGGCGGCGAACTGTGGTGGAACTAGCATCAGACTCTAATGCTAGGCAGGGTACAAGTGTGTCGGAAGACTCTTAACGGTGAGCCTCCGCGGCCGACTGTTAAGACCACGACATCGGCAACTACGACTGAAATGGGCACGTGACCATCGACACTGGACGTTGGCGCAGTGGCGGAGCGTTGCACGGTCTGATAAATCCCGATAACTTCTTCGCCATGCCGATGGGAGGGAGCCAATCCGTCGTCTTACAGGAGAATAGCTTCCTGACACCTCTACTGCGGGGTGCAGACAAGCTGGCAGCGGCTCCATTATGCTATGTGGAACATTCACGTGGTCATCACTTAACACTTCCGGGCTGAGATGCCGTGGTCCATACATAAAACTCTCCCCTGACGTTTCGCCTTCGACTGCGGAAGGCATCCTCCGAGGACAAGCGGCGAACTGCGCAGTTCGCAGCTTGTCCTCGGAGTATGCCTTCCGCAGTCGAAGGCGAAACGTCAGGGGAGAGTTTTATGTATGGACCACGGCATCTCAGCCCGGAAGTGTTAAGTGATGACAACACCTGCCGTGAAAGCCTGCATTCTATGATTCACGTGGTCATCCATGGGTCCACTGGGACTCGTTCAAAGCGCCGTGATATCCTAGGTGTGTCGTACACTGGTTGCAGACCACGTACCCCCTCTCATGACGATCAGGTTGCCCGACGACAGTGGCATTTTTCAACAAGATAATGCGCCATGTCACAAGGTCAGGAGTGTGATCGAATGGTTCGAGGAACACAGTGGCGAGTTTCAGTTGATGTGCTGGCTCCCCAACTCACCAGATCTGGACCCGATCGAGCACGTCTGGGATGTATTTGAACGCGACGTCAAAGCTCATGCCCCCACCCCTGCATCTTACGGGAATTAAGTGGCTTGTGTGAGCAGAGTTGGTGCCAACTCCCACCAGCGACCTACCAAGGCTTCATTCTTCCGTGCCACGACGCATCGCCTCTGTTACTCGCGGCAAAGGTTGACATTCCGGCTGCTAAGTATGTGGTTATAGTGTTCTGGCTGATCAGCGTAAATAGGCATTTCTGTGAATGTTACTGCAGCTAGTGATCCTAGACACGCTGCGTGGGGCCTCTAAGAACCCAGAGCTAGTCCGGAACCGGCGACCCCCGCTCCGCCAGAGCTCTGGCTGGCTCGCGTGGCGCCGCGGTGCAGCTAGACAGCCAGCTGTCGGGCCACGGAGGAGCCGCGGGCGCTCCAGGAAGCGGGCAGACGGCTGCCCGCGTCGTGTCGCAAGCCGCCAGCCCCGGCCACTGCCGCAGCCGGCCGGGCGCTAATTGCCGTTCGTGTAATCGCTGACGCCGTACGTAACGCGGTAGCGGCGCTGTCTGCTGTCTGCCTGTCTGCTGTCCTCCTACTCCCCCTTCCTTACCTCTCCACCTCCCAGCCGAGGAGACCACTCCCCTGGTCTGGTCCGCCATTAGACTGCAACCAGCCTAAGTCGCGGCTGCGAAATGCAGCCACGCACTCCCACTGCACACCAGGGCACCTCTTCACAGCTTTCGCACTACCCCTGACGTATGAACTACACTACTGGCCATTAAAATTGCTACACCAAGAAGAAATGCAGATGATAAACGGGCATTCATTGGACAAATTTATTATACTAGAACTGATATGCGATTACATTCTCACGCAATTTGGGTGCATAGATCCTGAGAAATCAGTACCCAGAACAACCACCTCTGGCCGTAATAATGGCCTTGATACGCCTGGGCATTGAGTCAAACAGAGCTTGGATGGCGTGTACAGGTACAGCTGCCCGAACAGCTTCAACACGATACCACATCAAGAGTAGTGACTGGCGTATTGTGACGAACCAGTTGCTCGGCCACCCTTGACCAGACGTTTTCAATTGGTGAGAGATCTGGAGAATGTGCTGGCCAGGGCAGCAGTCGAACATTTTCTGTATCCAGAAAAGCCCGTACAGGGCCTGCATCATGCGGTCGTGCATTATCCCGCTTAAATGTAGGGTTTCGCAGGGATCGAATGAAGGGTAGAGCCACGGGTCGTAACGCATCTGAAATCCACTGCTCAAAGTCCCGTCAATGCGAACAAGAGGTGACCGAGACGTGTAACCAATGGCACCCCATACCATCACGCCGGGTGATACGCCAGTATGGCGATGAAGAATACGCGCTTCCAATGTGCGTTCATCGCGATGTCACCAAACACGGATGCGACCATCATGATGCTGTAAACAGAAACTGGTTCAAATGGCTCTGAGCACTGTGCGACTTAACTTCTGAGGTCATCAGTCGCCTAGAACTTAGAACTAATTAAACCTAACCAACCTAAGGACATCACACACAGCCATGCCCGGGGCAGGATTCGAACCTGCGACCGTAGCGATCGCTCGGCTCCAGACTGTACCGCCAAGAACCGCACGACCACTCCGGCCGGCAAAACAGAACCTGGATTCATCCGAAAAAATGACGTTTTGCCATTCGTGCACCCAGGTTCGTCGTTGAGTACACAATCGCAGGCGCTCCCGTCTGTGATGCAGCGTCAATGGTAACCGCAGCCGTGGTCTCCGAGCTGATAGTCCATGCTGCTGCAAACGTCGTCGAACTGTTCGTGCAGATGGTTGTTGTCTTGCAAACGTCCACATCTGTTGACTCAGGGATCGAGATGTGTCTGCGCGATCCGTACAGCCATGCTGATAAGATGCCTGTCATTTCGACTGCTAGTGATACGAGGTCGTTGGGATCCAGCACGGCGTTCCGTATTACCCTCCTGAACCCACCAATTCCGTATTCTACTAACAGCCATTGGATCTCGACCAACGCGAGCAGCAACGTCGCAATACGATAAACCGCAATGGCGATAGGCTACAATCCGACCTTTCTCAAAGTCGGAAACGTGATGGTACGCATTTCTCCTCCTTACACGAGGCATCACAACAACGTTTCATCAGGCAACGCCGGTCAACTGCTGTTTGCGTATGAGAAATCGGTTGGAAACTTTCCTCGTGTCAGCACGTTGTAGGTGTCGCCACCGGTGCCAACCATGTCTGAATGCTCTGAAAAGCTAATCATTTGCATATGACAGCATCTTGTTCCTGTAGGTTAAATTTCGCGTCTGTAGCACGTCATCTTCGTGGTGTAGCAATTTTAATGGCCAGCAGTGTAGATTGGCGTACCTAAAAACCTTCACAGCCTCACATCCAACAACGTAACGAAGACACTTCGAAGTCACTTACACTTTATTTGCTCCTCAGTCGCTAACTTGCTGTAGTGTTAGGACGGAGGAGTTCGAGCTCCATCCACTGGTGTTCTATATTACCCGATGAAGCGGACTGAAGACATGGCCTGTGTGGCGCCAGCGTCGTTTTTACACCCGAGAGACAGGTGGGAGGAGGGGGCAGGGAGCCAGTAACAGTGTACACTCCATCTCCTTACAAGTATCACGCGCTGTGTGTCTTTACACCGATCCCCTTCATACCGCAACAGTTAAATACTGACTAGCACTTTTGTTTGCATAACCTCGCACGCACTATCACTGTGATTTTTATTCGCAATGCAATGCGTATGAATCCAAGTTCCATTTGAATAAACCACTGACCTCTTGAATGACGCTTCGTTTTCTTGGTGAGAACCTGATGCAGTACAGTTCTTCTAAAAATTATAATCTCATTCACACACGACAACTCATTTATTTTGGAATAATTTTAAAGCAAATTCCATTGACAGAACCATTTATCTGAGAGTTTCTTTGCTAATATTCTTCTGTGAGACAAAAACTGTGAAGAACTCACTAATTTGCTATTTCTTTGTGTTGTTCACAAAACTGCTGCCGGTACGTAGCAGCACATTTATACATATCTCTACTACAATACATGCAGGAAGTTCATATCACTCCTCTATCGTTTCAAAAAGTCATAATTTGGAAACTGTTAGAGTATCGTGGTCTGTTGCAAAACGTTTAGCGGCACTGTCTTTTTCTGTTATGCCTAAATTTCAATTGTTGCCCCGTCCGCCATTCGTGGAACACAGACGCAATATTCCCGTTCTGCCCACGTGGGCATCTTCACCGCAACATCAACAGCTCTAACTGCTCCACTGATAAGTGCGCACCGGCCGCTGTGGCCGAGCGGTTCCAGTCGCTTCAGTCCGGAACCGCGCTGCTGCTATGGTCGCAGGTTCGAATCCTGCCTCGGACATGGATATGTGTGAAGTCCTTAGGTTAGTTAGGTTTACGTAATTTTTAGTAGGGGACTGATGAGCTCACGTGATAAGTCCCATAGTGCTTAGAGCCATTTGAACAATTTGATAAGTGCGCGAATACTTCTAGACTACCAGAACTGTGGACCTACGGTATATCGTCTCAGTTGTGCGACTGGTTTCGTGATTTCTAGTCAGAAAGGTCACAGTTCGTAGTAATGGACAGGAAGTCGTTGAGTAAAACAGAAGTGATATGTGGCGTTCCCCAAGTAAGGTCCTCTGCTGTTCCTAATCTATAGTAATGATTTAGGAGAAAAACTGAGCAGCCTTCACCTCCGCTTCTTAGATTGTTTGCAGGTGTTTTCATTGACCGTCTGGTAAAGTCCCATACGATCGGACCATCATGACCCACCTATCTGTCTGGAAATGTCTCATTCAGCAAATACCGCACGTTCAAAAAATGGCTCTGAGCACTATGGGACTTAACATCTGAGGTCATCAGTCCCCTAGAACTTAGCACTACTTAAACCTAACTAACCTAAGGACAGCACACAACACCCAGTCATCACGAGGCAGAGAAAATCCCTGGCCCCGCCGGGAATCGAACCCGGGAACCCGGGCGCGGGAAGCGAGAACGCTACCGCACGACCACGAGCTGCGGACACCGCACGTTCAGACTGAAATAAGGGGGTGCACAGTCGCATCAGAAGACGATTTGCGGCTACAGTGCCGTTGTCACAGATTTGGAGTCTGCGTACCAAATGACATATTGCACCTTCCTTGTATTTGTTTTCATTTTGATGCGCACCAAGTCAATACTACAACAAAGCACAAAGGAAAAACTTTTGGGAGCTGAAAACATTCTATAACAAACCAAAATTCTCTCTCTCTTAATTGTTTCCAAGTTACGCTTTTTTTTTAAATAATAGAGGCACTTAATGGACATCACATATATTGAGCGAACTTTGCTTGTATACACTTGAATCCCGCTACGTTTTTCATCGTTTCTTTCATACACATTTTTGAACACTGTCGATTCACTAAGCTTAACATTTTTCTTGGATGTTCCGTCACGTTTTCAGTCTGCACTCTTTCTCATTGCCAATAAATTTAGTGACGTTAACACCAAGCCGTCCTGGCATCCGAGAAGACATTTTCTGTGATCACTTGCTGTGCTTAAACAGGGTGAGTCAGGTGTCCTTACTTATGGCTTTTACGCAACCCGCAACGCCTTCACAAATCATGCGCGAGATTTTCATATTCTCTCGCTTGCTAAGCGCAAACTGTTAGTCCTACAAAAAAAAAAGAACGGAACCCTTTTGTAGGAAATTTAACATACCTAGATGAATTTTATACTGCGATACGTTTACGCCGAGGGGAGTAGGGCTAACAGTTAGCAGGTAGCGAGGGAGACAGTATGAAAATCTTGCTCGTGTTATCTGAAGGCGTTACGGGTTGCATTAAACCCATAGGTAGGCGCTGCCGGATAACCCAGCATAGCCAGATAGCAATGCGCACTGCTTTGAACTGGAACGTGGCTGTAACCAATAACTTTGATTATTTCCCGCTACGACCAGGTCAGCGTTCTACACTATCAAGTAATACGTCTAAAACCATCTTTTCTCTGTGGTTTTCAGGCAGAATGGTATGATGCATGTCTCTACACTAGTCTACCTTGTGCTAGTCTTTTCACCACTGCATAACAACTGCAACCTTCATCCTGTATCTATCCGAACCTACGGATGGTTATAATTAAAGTGCAACTATTCGCAGAGGTCCAGTGTTGGCTGTGATTATAAGTCAGCGAAATTTGGTGCATACGCTAATTCATTAATGTGTAACCAATTTACACAGGAAAAAATTTTGGTCTGCAGCACTGTGAATGCAAGAAAGGCACACAGAAATGTTTTCATATGTGATGGATTAGTAACGGGACATGCGCAGAAAAAGTCAAACAAATGAGAAACACATAATATTAACTTCATTATTAACCGTTATAGTTTGTCAAATTACAGCGTGGATGTCAAACTGTCATACAAACAGTGTACAGCGCCAGATTTGCACCTGGTGACTAAAATTGGAACTAACTTTTTTCCAGCGTAAATCGGTTCCACTTTAACGCATTAGCATATTTACAAGTTTCGCAGCCATGCGATAATTACAGCCCACACTGGACCTCCGTGAGTAACTGTGCTTTAAGACCGCTCCTCATGTCGTATTCAAAAGGCTCGCAAAACTGTGAAAACTGTTAAGAAGCACATCGTACTACAGTAGTGTTCGATATATCTAAGTAGTTACTGCAGTCCTGTGAAAAATGACAAAATCTATGACCCGCTGGGGAGTATCATACTCGATACTGTCGAGGTCTGGAATGGATTTCACACAGCCTCGTGAAGATAGCTGTGAAGTTACTGAAAGGAGAAGTAGAAGTAGGTTCCGATTACGCATTAAGAGATGGGTCAATGAATCACAGCCATTAATATCCCTTCCTTTACACCCGTCCTTCGACGCATTGGTTGGAGGATAAAGGAGTGATACCACGCACTGTCGTCTGAGCCACGTCCGATGTTAAGCAGCAGACATGACGTAAATGCAGCAGCTCGCTACGTTCTGCGGCACCAAACACAGCGACACTGCCGACGTCGCTGGAAGACGGCTGACAGCAAGTACCAAGCAGCATTCCGAAAGCTGGACAGGGATAATTGAATAAATAAACTGACGGGACGACAAAAAGCTGGAACTGAGAGAAGTAAAATTGGTCCAGCGGAGACGTGAAATAAAAAAAACGAATCCTGTTTTCGGCGGCCAAGGGTCCGCGAGGAGTTCGCGAAACCTGTACTGGGCGGCATTAAAACACTTGCCACGTAGGCGAGGGTCTGCAGTGGCGAACAGTGGAGCGCGGCATTAGTATGCAGGGCGGCGCGGCTTCGAGTCCCGCCATCAGGAAGTGGACTGCGCGCCACTAATTCAGCGGCTTCCTGCGGCTCTGCAACTGGTTCCCACGTCGCCTACAACTGTCAATTAACCGCCACAGCACAATCCCACAGCAGCCGCTGCCGCGCGCCGCCTGTCTGCCCTCCGCTTTCTGTGTCCGCAGGAGAGTTATTTGCTAGGGTAGCGCCGTGTTTGTCTCCGAGCCTAGCAGGACCAACACTACATCTGTCGTTACGCTACTACTTGGATGTGAAACCTGCCGATATGTATACCGGGACAATCTGACTGATTCTGTTTACCCAATCTGAGTGACAGGGTGAACATAATCTGCGACTGTTTGCTGATGACGCTGTGGTGTGAGGGAAAGTGTCATCGTTTCCTGGCTGCAGGAGGATACAGGATGACTTAGGCAGAATTTCTATTTGGTGAATAAAATGAAGAAAAACGTAAGTTGATGCGTATGAGTAGGAAAGACAATCCTGTAATCTTCGAATACGGTATTTGTGACGTGCTGCTTGACAAAGTCGCGTTGATAAGATATCTATGCATAACGTTGCAAAACAACAAGAAAACGAACGAGCGCGTTAGGTCGGAAACAAGGAAGGCAAATGGAAGACATCGGTTTTTGGGGAGAATTCTACGAAAGTGTAGCTAATCTACACTCCTGGAAATTCAAATAAGAACACCGTGAATTCATTGTCCCAGGAAGGGGAAACTTTATTGACACATTCCTGGGGTCAGATACATCACATGATCACACTGACAGAACCACAGGCACATAGACACAGGCAACAGAGCATGCACAATGTCGGCACTAGTACAGTGCATATCCACCTTTCGCAGCAATGCAGGCTGCTATTCTCCCATGGAGACGATCGTAGAGATGCTGGATGTAGTCCTGTGGAACGGCTTGCCATGCCATTTCCACCTGGCGCCTTAGTTGGACCAGCGTTCGTGCTGGACGTGCAGACCGCGTGAGACGACGCTTCATCCAGTCCCAAACATGCTCAATGGGGGACAGATCCGGAGATCTTGCTGGCCAGGGTAGTTGACGTACACCTTCTAGAGCACGTTGGGTGGCACGGGATACATGCGGACGTGCATTGTCCTGTTGGAACAGCAAGTTCCCTTGCCGGTCTAGGAATGGTAGAACGATGGGTTCGATGACGGTTTGGATGTACCGTGCACTATTCAGTGTCCCCTCGACGATCACCAGTGGTGTACGGCCAGTGTAGGAGATCGCTCCCCACACCATGATGCCGGGTGTTGGCCCTGTGTGCCTCGGTCGTATGCAGTCCTGATTGTGGCGCTCACCTGCACGGCGCCAAACACGCATACGACCATCATTGGCACCAAGGCAGAAGCGACTCTCATCGCTGAAGACGACACGTCTCCATTCGTCCCTCCATTCACGCCTGTCGCGACACCACTGGAGGCGGGCTGCACGATGTTGGGGCGTGAGCGGAAGACGGCCCAACGGTGTGCGGGACCGTAGCCCAGCTTCATGGAGACGGTTGCGAATGGTCCTCGCCGATACCCCAGGAGCAACAGTGTCCCTAATTTGCTGGGAAGTGGCGGTGCGGTCCCCTACGGCACTGCGTAGGATCCTACGGTCTTGGCGTGCATCCGTGCGTCGCTGCGGTCCGGTCCCAGGTCGACGGGCACGTGCACCTTCCGCCGACCACTGGCGACAACATCGATGTACTGTGGAGACCTCAAGCCCCACGTGTTGAGCAATTCGTCGGTACGTCCACCCGGCCTCCCGCATGCCCACTATACGCCCTCGCTCAAAGTCCGTCAACTGCACATACGGTTCACGTCCACGCTGTCGCGGCATGCTACCAGTGTTAAAGACTGCGATGGAGCTCCGTATGCCACGGCAAACTGGCTGACACTGACGGCGGTGGTGCACAAATGCTGCGCAGCTAGCGCCATTCGACGGCCAACACCGCGGTTCCTGGTGTGTCCGCTGTGCCGTGCGTGTGATCATTGCTTGTACAGCGCTTTCGCAGTGTCCGGAGCAAGTATGGTGGGTCTGACACACCGGTGTCAATGTGTTCTTTTTTCCATTTCCAGGAGTGTATAAAGGCGACCGCTTATACAACAGTAGCACAATCCGTTCTTGACTATTGCTCGAGAATTTTGAATCACCACCTGCTCGTACAAAGGAAGACATTGAAGCAGTTCGAAAGCGAGAGGCTAGATCCGTTAATAGTAGGTTCGAACAACAAGCAAGTGTTCGTGAACTCAAATGGGAATTCCTCAAACGAAGATGACGTTTCTTCCCAAAACACAAGTGAGAAAATTTAGAGAACCAGCATTTGCGGCTGTCTGCAGAACGGTTTTACTGCCACCAGCATACATTTTGTATAAGGACCGAGAAGACAAGGTGAGTGGAACTGGGGCTCGAAAGAAGGCAAACAGGCAGTTGTTTATCCCTTATTCCATTTGTGAAAAATGTTCAAATGTGTGTGATATCTTATGGGACTTAACTGCTAAGGTCATCAGTCCCTAAGCTTTCACACTACTTAACCTAAATTATCCTAAGGACAAACACACACACATGCGTGAGGGAGGACTCGAACTTCCGCCAGGACCAGCCGTACAATCCATGACTGCAGCGCCTGAGACCGCTCGGCTAATCCCGCGCGGCTCCATTTGTGAGTGGAACAGGATAGGTAATCACTACTAATGGTACAAGGTTGTCTCAGCCACGCACCGTATGATGGCTAGCTGCGTATGTATACAGGATGAGTCAGGTACATGGTTTGAGTGGTGACATTATTAGTGATTCTGAACCAAAAAAAACTTCATATGGACATATACGCTATGCCGAATGTTATCCGAGAGAGAACACATGTAATATCACTTGTGTACGTTTTTCTTGAATAACACGAAAACCGCACTTCTAGCGAAAATGTGTCGTATAACAAACTTAAACTACATTAAATTTCCCACAAAAAAGGGTGTCTCAGTGTAGGTTGTGCTGAGAAATAATGTCAAGAAAAAAAAATCTATACGCTGCGTCATTTCCGAATTATTTAGCACAGAATACAGTCACTCGGGCCGTTGCGCGAGCAAATTCAAGCAGCCCGTAGACACAATTAGTGACAGTTTTTCTCATAGCACAGATCATAGGGCACGGGACTGTTCAGCCTTTGGCTCGCTTTCGATCGCTCTCTCGTTCGGTTTTAGCAAACCAAACGAACTGAGACACCGTCTCTCGCGGACCGCTTGAATGTGCGTTCGCAGCGGTCTGACTGGCTGACTGCCCTCCCCTATTTCTTCACCTTCTCCATGACGTTACCTTTCAACAAGATAACACAAAGCCGCATGTTGCTATACTGCCCTGACCTATCTCGCCACTGGGGTGTTCGACTGTTGTCCTGACCAGCACGTTCTCCAGACGTCTCATCCGCATCTTGTCTCAGGTTGGCGATAGGCCGGCACGCCGCCACTTGCCAGCCGCTACGATTGATGGAATCTTGCAAGATAACCGAGCCGTCTTGTGCGAACGAGACTGTACCGTTTCAGAAAAGGCATACAACTCCAATTTTTCACCACAAAATCGAAGATCATAATTAATAAGTCTAGCAGATTATTCAAACGAAACATGGATTCGTACTCATTACACTGAATAAATGTTTATATATGTTTGGTGCCTGTTCTTTCTGACATGTCCGAAAGAACTGTATACGTATTGATTTCAGTGCGGATGCACTCTCTCTCCTGAACGCTTGCTGGATGAGGGGGGCGGGGGGGTGGGGGGTGGGGGGTAACTACAGTAATTTGTGACAAGACGGGAGCTTGGGGCAAATTGAAAGCGTGCTCGGATAGCCGATTCTGTTAAGGCGACCGCTTGTATAAAGCGGAAAATCCGGGTTCGAATCCCGGTCCGACACAGATTTTCATTTTTCGCCATTGAAATTATTTCAGTGCCCAGCTGCGGCCGATCTCAGATTTTATGTCATTTCATTATGAGGAAATGTTGTCACAGTCATAATGTCCGAGATGTTACTTGTTGTTCTATGTAGGACATCGGCATATAGACACGTAGCGTGTGCCAGCGCTCCTCTTGTAACAATACTGCAGTGACAGTCATGCTACCTCCCCTGTTTCTGGTGCGTAAATGCACCGTCACTTACAACTCTGACCAGTTCTTCAGCTCGCTTTGCCGGGTAACATCTCTGTGTAACTGAAGACTCGTATTTTGCGTGCCACCTCGGCGTTAGACGGCGAGCTTTTACAACGTTCTCCCACCCCGGAAGGGTCAGTGAGCGCTGCTCTTGCAGCTGGAGCGCGCGCATCACGTTGTGTCCGTATATGTGGCCCGTACGACCAGTTGCCGGAAATCGGTGATTACGTACTCCACCTGTCCAACCGCGACAGCTGAAAGAGGCAGCGAAAATGGATGCGGAATAAACTGCGACCCCTTGCGTAACTGATCGCCCTCGGAGGAAACGGAAACGGACCGGGTCGTAAAAGTCGCGAGGAGTGCAAAGTAATATTTTACGGCATCGCTCCTGCACGAGAGCGAACGTTTGCTGCGCGGAGAGGATCAACGTTGCAAAAACGGCGACCATCCGATCCAGATGTGCCGACGTAGTAACGAGCCAGCCGTTTTCTTGCGGAAGCAGCTTTTGGCTCGTTTTATGTAACAGTGAAAACCAGGTCGGCTAAGAAATGGCGACGTCTGCAAATAAAATAAAAGGGCGAATGAAGCCTTAACGATCGCATTCACTTCCGGACACGTTTTACTCCTCGTTGCTCGGACGCCGGCTGATACAAACGCATGCTCCCCCAGCCCTGGGCTGCCGGCATAGATTTATGATGACTGTCGCCTGTCGGAACTGCACTTTCCAAGTATCGTGTTGGTTTCTTCTCGGAGAAATTTCCTTTCGCTAAAGCTCCAACGCAGTCGTTTTTTCCATTGCTAAACACTGTTTCAGGTAGGGTATGACTTTCTTCCTAATTCGGTAGTTGTATTTAGCTCGCCCAGGAAATCTTCTGTTGTGCCGTGCCACGTGGTATGATACTGATTAAAGGCTACAGATTCTGAGGGCTTCCCCTTAACTCCTTCCACAACTTAGTAGCCCATTTCCTTTCATAAATAAGGTCATATTTAGTGTCCAGTCGACGTCATGGTCATTCGGGATGCACTAGCTCAACTAGGGAAAACATTGAGAACGACTTCTGTCGGAACGATCTCGGCATTCACTTAGAATATTTCGTGTAAATCGGAAAGATCGGTCGGCCATTTGAACCCTTCTTCTCATGTATACCCTTGACAGATTACTACACGACTGGACTTAGTCGGGAAAACTGCATGCACTTAGCGCAGGCGAGCCACTAACATCTGCTTACAGAGAATAATTGCAAGGCTCGACTTCATGTACATCGTTTCCTTACGTCACCCAGGGATGTTTAACAAACGCACCGCGGTTCTACAATATTAAAGAATAACCCGCGCTTGTAATAGTTATCGATGAACAATACGTATGCCAATCTTATTTCTCGTGGTTCAAGGAAGCAAAATAAAATCGGTTAGACGCTCATGTCAATGAACGTCCACAAATCGATTTATTTTTCTCCTTTTTTTCTTAATCACAACTGCTAGTTGACATTCTTGTAGTGAATCCCAATATACGCTAAAATGAAATAAATCGAAAATTAGTAAAATGATCCTTCGTAGCAATTTACTGCAGAGTCTGTCTGTAAGTGACTGTGTTTACGTGAACCGCATTCATAGCGTATCTGTCATAGTATCTGATCGTTATACGAAGGCCTCTGTTTCGATTGCAGATACTTTTTAACGGTTCTTGCTTCGACAGAAAGCAAAACGGTATTCACTTGGGATTCTGAAGACAACTTAGAAACCATTCAAAAGAGAAGCAACGGCTTCGGTTACGAGAGTCACTATTAAAGGTTCTATACAGCTGTCACACAGAGAAAGATATAGCGTTCTGTAGAAAGCATAGCGTGTTCCCGTGGACCTGACCGAAAAATTATTTTTGCCAGAGTTGTCTGAGACATCACTACTGGCTGGACAAAATTTTAGTACGGTGCTGAAATCTCAGATTAACCTCATACGCCCGCTGTGCAGGAATAAATATAAAATTCAACTTTGTCTAAAAGATCGTTTTGGCAAGGGAACTGCCTTTTTCTCCACGCACGTATTTTCTGCAAACAGTGAAGCAGACGACATTGTACAGTCTGAAAGCTTAGAATTCCCCAGACATTGACGAACAGTTCCAGTTAGAAATGTTCACCTGCAGTAATTATTGTTGTTACAGCTTCAACAAAGACAAAAATAGCAAATTACAAATTTTGGCACGAAAGCAGGAAGTTAACGTACTCGGTTAAAGCATATAACAGATATTAGACTTTTACGTAACAAAACGTTATTATCGGAATTCTGTTCAGCTTTCTCGTATTTTGAGTTCCACGCTTAATTACTGGTACTCATCAAGAAAAGTTTTGAAGAATTAAGAACCTTGCTACCTTTCTGCATTCACGTCAAAATACATGCAGTTTCTAGGTAACAGTGAATTTAATCCACAGTATTAGAGATTCCTTACATATGCCGAAAGCTATATGAACTAAATACCGAGCATACCAGCCGTGTACTACCTCCAGATATTCCCCTCCACGCCTCTGTTCTAATTTCAGCCGCGAACTGTATTATGTTTCGTGAAAGTTGGAAGTTTTTTCGACTAGTTTTCTGTAGAAACGAGATGGCTAAATATCGATTTTTAAAGCGTCATTGAAAGTAATCACTTTCGATACTTCAGGAGGCGGATAGGAAACAAATGCTCTGAGATAGATAATTTTAACCTACAGTTTCTTTTCTATCCATGCACTGAAGTCTCCATTTATAAATACTGAATACTGATGGCAAAGTTTTCAACTCCCTCAGACGTTCGCTTAAACTTTTGATGGCAGACGTTAAGCGTGTTAATTCACTATCGTCTCCAGATGGTAATAACGCCATCAACATCCTACTTCCGTTGCGTCATCATTGAAACCCAGCTCAAGTCGTCGATAGTTACAGTTTCTTTCCTGTCCGTGCGTTGAAGTCTCCAGCATTCGAATGTATTGTAATGGTTATGTCTAATCTGCAACAATGCTACAAACTTTAACGATCGTCTAAAGAGATGTATTAAAACGGATTCACTATCGTAACCAGATGGTTAAACAAAATAAGTGATTTATCCACTGCTTGCGTGTGTTTGCACATAGCCCGTGTGAAGAAACACTGTGAATATGGATACCTTCATACTTGTTTCTGTCGATGATTACGGCAGTAATACACGCGTGCGCAACGAATCCTGCCACAGACAGCTGACCCTGGAGTGCGGGCACGTCCGCAGCTGAATGTGGAGGAGCCAGGACTTCGGAGTGCTGTTGCCAGGCAAGAACAGGTCCTCGCCAGCCAGGAACGCCCTAGCCCGTCCGCTTTTTCGCGGCGTCTTCTCGCCCCATCATCTAAACGGCGCTGCACCTCTTCTTTTATGTTTTTTTTGCTCGAACTTGTTCCTAACTGCCAAGGACAACAGGCTTGAAGGTCGTGACGAAAATAACGTGCGTAGTTCTAAATTAGTGTTCGTGCGAGCCGAGATTTGAGAGACTGGCCGATCAGGTAACGAGGCTCCGGGTTGCCGCCTCTCCTGCTAGGCTACGTGAAAAGCAATATAGAAATTCAATCTAGACGTTGTCACATTGACCCTTGTGGTTAGCTCTATCTACTGTGCCGTTTGCAACTGCTACATTTAAACGAACAGTACTTAGAGAGAAAGACATTTCCGCTAGGTTAAAATAAGTGCTTTGTGAAACACTACCGGCCAATTCCGAACACTACCTCATTTTCAAATTCGCAAATAGACTTGGATACATCCTCCTCGAAGGTGTATATCAAAAGACACACAGCACGCATATTTTTCGTCGTATAACTGTAAATACATGAGGCTCGATTGCAAACAGTTGTGTATGACTACGTCTATTTATTTCGCGGTTGTGCCCACTGAGCATCAGGCCGTGTATAACTGTGGGTTACATTTTACTCTTGATATATATCTACGAGGATATTGTATGCACATCAATTTATGCATTTGAAAATGAGCCAAAGCGCGAAACTGAACGGTAGCACTACTTTGAAATGACGGAAACATTCGAGATCTTGTCCAGAAACTGAACTCTGCTTACTTTACTGTAGGAATGATCTCTAGTATCACCGGCACTGAAATCCCAAGGCTGGTTTCCTTTACTTGCTTTCACTCTATCATCTGGTACGATGTTACATTTTGAGCCAATTCTGTACACTCAACAAGGCTATTCCCAGGAAAGAAAAGGGCGACCGGAGTGAGCTGAGGTGTCAGTTCATGTAGGCCGTTGTTCAGGTGTCTCGGATTTCTAACTCTGTCGTCTCTGCACTCGTCTTTCACATCGAAAATATATGTGTAAAGTGTACAACAAGTTGTGTGTGATGCTAAGTGTGTGATACTCTACACAAATGGACCATTAGAAAACTGTAAGTACAAATTGTTCTAAATTTTAGCCACGAACCTCACAAAAAGAATTGATACCCAACTAAAAATCGCGCTTCTTATGTATTACAGTAAAAGTCAACAAAATGAAGCAGACTCACACACACTGACAACATCAAAAGAAAAGGCTTAAAACACACAAAAAACGCACTTGAAAATGGGAATTATTTCTCGGAACGCGTCGTGCGAATAGTAAAATAAACAAAAAATCGTGACTGGTAGCAGAAGATTTATTTATTTATAAACAAACCTATTGTATCTACAGTCGCAGGCTTTCAGAAACCATTTATAATGGATCAAATCACAAAATTGAAATCTATCACTTGTACCATACACTTTTTTTGTTCAAAAGTTCCTCGCAGTAGTTTATAACTTCGATGGTGCTTACCACTCTGGCCGAATCTTCTCTGTAATGCTATATTTATTCAGATACTCTCACATTTTTTCTTCATCCTTTAAACATTTTGTTGATAGATTTTCTAATCGTCATTCTGTAAACTACGTACAAGTAGTTTTGGCTAGCATGATACCATGAGCTCCAGAAATAAAACAGCCCGGTGGAAATGAAGTCTTTCGTTAAATATATCTAGGCTGTGGTGCCCACCGGAAGAAGTCAATCGCAACTGTGCTGTATTTCTCCAAGTCATTTCAGTACCCCACACTAGGCGACTTAGAGCGTATATTCTTGCGATTTAGAAGAAAATATGCTTACAATCTGACATCCCGTGGACGACAAAGCCATTAGAGGTGAAGTACTAGCTTTCTTGAACAAGAATGGGGAAGATAATTTACAGTGATATTCTTGACAACCATCCCAGCAATATTTCCTAGATGCTTAGGGAAACCGCTAGATATTTCAATCAGGATACGCAGAGTGGGGTTTGAACTTAGATTCTCCGTAATACAACCTATTGCTCCATCTCGTCCAATTACACTGCAACAAAGTTATTCGGAAGATACGAACCTGTGTAGATTCAAAGTAGCTTGCGTTCTGTAAATCTCGTAGCCGCACTCATTTTTTAAAAAATGTAACGAAGATAAAAATTATAGCCTGGATGAAACAGCAAAGAGCTTTGCCAAACCTTGTCAGTTTCAGCTGTACGAAGTTATGAAGAACTAACACAAGTTATCCACGGCATTTACTGAAAACAGCTTTCTAAACCTCAAGTAAAACAGGTAGCAGATAAATCCCGTCTGCACTGTAAAGATTGTTTACATTTTCAGGCATTACTCTCGTTTTGTGTAGAGAATATGATATTTCGGTCTGTACATGGTATGAGTTGTAATATTATTGTGAGTTTTATGACACCAGTTTATTTAAAGTAAAGACATTCGTTTGGTGAATGTTTCGGCAGTATATCAGTACCGTTGGTATTCGCCCCATTACGGCGTGAAATACATGCATACGGCTCACTATTACTGTCGGATCGAGGTAAATATCCCCAGAGCTGTGTAGCATGTAGGTGTCGTGTTTTTTGTGGGAACTGACTTCAGGGAATAGGTTATAACGGGGAAAAGAGGTGTTGAAGCAGTCGTTCATTTCACTCGCAGCAGGGTTCCCATGCAGATGTAACCAGCGGTCGCAATTTCAGGTGTTGGACTTAAATTATCGCGCAGTTTCGTCCGTAAAAAATGTGAATACAGCTTGAATTACCGTTATGGTCTTCATAATAGTCTTCAAAACCGGAACGGCTAACGTGCGCGTTAATAACGGCACTTATTGGAAGGTCGGCCACTTCGGATACCGGATATCATCACATTTTGAAAGATATTTGTCGCAAACATAGGAGTGGTGATTTAAGTCTTTATCCCCACGCCGTTCGCCGTCCGGAGTTCTGTGTGTTACCCTAGCCTCTCCAATAAGTACTACAGAATCTTAAGCTAGTTCAATGCCCGTATTTCAGACTTCTCGGTTCATCTGCCCTGACTGTTCTCCTCAAAAAATGGTACTTGTGAACTAAATATATAGCACCACACATAACACGTGATCATCCATCATCTGCGCTGTACAGTTACGTAAGTTGGATGGTCACTCCACAAGCACGAAGGACCTCTAGGCGAGACAATAGTTAAAATGACCTGCATACCCTACGAAAGCGAGTAGCTACAGAAAAAACTTAATTGGCTTCTCTTCTGTCCCTCCTGAGACGGCTCAGAGTAACCTGGAAAGCATACCAGTGGATAGGATTTTATCGACATCACAATCAACAGAGGAGAACCACTAGTTCACTTGGTTGAGCATGCAGAAAGGAATTGGCCGAACTTCTTCAAAGGAACCATTGCACCATTCGGCGGAAGAGTTTTAGGACGAATTAAACTGTTCTGGTAGAAGTGGAAGCAAGAATCCCCATGCCATTCTGAACTGATACACAACAGAAAGATCAGTATGTGTGACTCCTGAGGGCAAAAATACACTTTATTATTCAATGTGGCATGGAAGCACACAGCCTCCGAAAATCATGTTGAGGAATTTATTACCGTGCCTGGGACAAATGCTGTGTCAGCTGAAAGGAGGTATGAAAGTATACGTCTTCCCATTGCATCATAGACATGCTCTATGGGTGACAAATCAGATTGCCGGAGAAACAATCAAGGATCCGTACATCCATCAAGGCATCTGCAGTACGAACCGTAGTGTGGTGCGCTACAGTATGCCATTTGGTACTCTGATCATAAAGGATATAACAACAAGCTCTAACGTTCCTCTTACATTATGACGAGTATTCAACTCCCCTTCAACAATTACCAGATCAGTCCTATTGGACGGCCGCTGTGGCCCAGCGGTTCTAGGCGCTTCAGTTCGGAACCGCGTTGCTGCCATCGGGCGTGGATGTGTGTGATGTCCTTAGGTTAGTAAGTTAGATTTAAGTAGTTGTAAGTCTAGGGGACTGATGAGTTCAGATGTTAAGTCCCATAGTGCTTAGACCCATTTGATTTGAAGTCCTACTGCCATATCCAACAGCTCCACACGCCATTATTCCAGGAGTTGGAGAGATATGGCTCTCGAGAATCACCGTTTCCTATGAATTTTCACACGATTGCCTAGGACACGTTGTCATCGATCAGACCACCAGAAACAGAAATGAGACTTGTTGCTCAAAACCTTACAATGCTACTCGATGTCCCAATTGACTTTGTATCCACATGATGTAAGTCTACATTGTCTGTGGTGTGCTGTCAGCGACAACCGCCGAATGGCAACTGGAGATCTCAACCCAGATTCCAGTAAACTGCTCCCTACGATTCGTGGTGACAGTGTTTCCGGTTTTCAGTAGTTGTCATCCATCTGTTCATGATAACCATCGAACAATAAGGACCCGTGTCTACTTTTCTTGCTTCTCTGTTGTTCTGTATTCATTCCCTTCTGAAGTCATCACACTATAGTCGACCATCTGTTCGATCTGTCTAGATGATGCTCCCATGTCCGTCATGCTAATGATTCGATCTTCTCCAAAGACCAAAAGATAAGCTGCACATAGCGGTAATCTGAGCGTGCTGTGTTGCCGCAACCTTAGACACACTGAATAGCCTTTACGTACACACACCATTATTCATTTGTAGAAATTCATATTTCCGTACGGAAAATATTGAAAATAAGCTCCTACAACGACGAAATTTTAATCGGCTCATCCCACAGATATGATAACGTTCGCTCAAAATTTTCTGGTGTAACTGTTTCTATTTCAACCCGTGTAGATAGCAAACTTCATGCGTGCGTGTACTTCCAGACGTTGACTTCCGCAGTAACATATAAAATTGCAGTAGCTGGCGCCGCTATAATTGACACGAGTGTTGCAAGAGCAGCCTGTTTCGTCGAAGTCGGCAGCGCCGCTGTTGGTAAACACAGCTGGGCGTCGCGTTAATCGCCGGTCTTGCGAATAATGAGAGGCTGCCAGCGCCCTCAGCGCCTGCTCCCACACATTGGGGCGGCCGTGGCCCGTAATTATGATTCGGGGCCGCGGCTCTGACAAATGCTCTGACCGCAGCGCTCAACCAGCACCCGCCAGAGGGCGCCGAGTCGTCCAAGAGCAACACTGTGCACTGCCAGGCATTGGAGACTTCAATGCACGGACAGAAAAGAAACTGTAGGAGCTCGTCTTGAAACTATTTTTCTTCATTGGCGATGCGCCCATACAGCACGGGGTACATGAGTAACTGCAGTTCGCGTTATCATGACAGACATATTTTCTGTCGGAATTAATGGCTACAGCTGGATGATTCTTAGGAACTATGGTTATGGGGTCCACTCATGCACAGCTTGCCTGGCCAAGAAAACTACTGCGTGCCACGCAGCATTGGGGACTTCAGTACATGGATGGGAAAGAAACGGTAGGTAACAATGTGGTGAGCTCGGCTTCAAACTGTATTTCTTCGTAGGTGATACGTCTATACAACGCCGCGTACATGAGTACTTGCGATTTGCGGTATCATCACAGACAGGTGAGAGCTGAATAATTCTGATGAATCTTGAGTACAGGGCCCAGAAACTCAAGTCGTGAAGAACCTAAAGTCTTTTTTTTCTGGAGTTGCTACTACATCTGCAGTGCCCTGGAATAATCGCAGTGCATTGTGGAAGGAACAGGGAGAGCTCTGTGGCAGGTTGAAACTTCGAGTACGCTATGTTAGCGCAGCTGATGGCGCACCACCAGTTTCGAAACACTGTCCGGTCACACAGCTTTAATGTTTCACTTATAATTACTGCAGCGTACTTCCAAAAAACAGCAGTTTCTACTTCTCAATGGGTGATACATATAACTCAACTTCGTCTTCCCTAGAAGTGTCCCCTGCTGTTGCCACAGCCTTTGCTGGTGAACTGTACCTAGATTCCTTAGTCAATGTTCCACAACTCTGTTCTTTAACGTAGACCTCTTTCATTTCTTTTACTATTTCAAGCCTCTTCACTTCTACTTATTACCATCGCCATTCTGACTACACAAATAATGACACTGAAGTCAAGTCTGAGTTGCGAAGGTTTCATCCTCTGGACAACCGCCAGTTAGGAGATTTTGGTCACGGTGACCTGATAAATCTGAGGCGTCCATGTCACGAAGCTGGCTGACGATCTATTGTAGCTATCCCACAGTAAATCTTGCCAATATGAACATTAAGGCTAATTAGTATCCGGCAAGCAGAGTTGAACTCCCAATTACTTTTTAGTCCACATGCTGTCTATGTGATCAACTTGCCCAAGTGGAATTTTGAATAAATTGTGAAACGTCTTTATGTTAATTAGGAGCATGAAGTGTTTTTTGTACCACCGAGCGATGTGACGCAGTGGTTACCACACTGGACTAGCATTTGGAGGCGCGGGGTTCAGTTCCCCACTGACACATCCAGATTCAGCTTTTCCGTGGTTTTCTCAAGCTACTCCAGCCACATGCCGTAGTACTTACCGCTAAGGTCGCGTTAGCTTTCCTACGTACGAGCGTTTGTTTTCGTCGGTAATGACGTCAGATAACACTTCTTTCTTTCGAAAAAAAGAAAAAAAGAAAGAAAACAGTGTGTATGTGTCTCTTCGTCATTTAGTGTTAATTTTTTCTGGTTTGTTCGCTTTACACTCATCTACTGTTTAACTTCCTCGACATTTTCAATTACGTTACTATTACACTGTCAAAGATGAAATTTAGTCAGAGTTTGCACATCACTCTCCGTGTGTAATATCTCTTGCAATTTTGTGCATCGTCATTGTACCTCCATTGGCGATGATAACCAGGTAAAGTCTGGTGATGGCTTTGTAAACCTAAAACCAATTAACGAAATAAGTTAATACTGCAGAACATACACAATTTAGTGCTTTTCATTTATTTGCTACCAAGCAGGGACGGAAGAATCAGTTAACGCGATGGAATCTTAAGCTTGTAGGGCAACGGGGCACTACGATTCCTCTGCCAAAGATGAAACTTACTCTGTGTATGTCTGGAAATTAAAAACGCCGAAGGTCGAAAACCAAGGGGGCTTTATAGGGGAGTGGGGACGTCAAAGTCTGTCGATTAGAGTGGTGCTGTCTGTAAATCAGGCCTCGACTATATGTGCCCGTTAACTAACTGTAGCTACGTACGGTTTCGAAGTAGTTTGCGTAAACTGAGGACTTGCCCGATCATCTAGACTTGCAGCATGTGAACGCAGCTCCGGCCTTAGCCCCGTGACAAATTGGCTTAAGGAAAGCTAGTCCGCGCCGCTCTCGGGCGGTGTTCGCCGTCTGCCTGTCGTACTGACCGGTTCGTACCGAGGATCGCTCCGCAGCGCGGCGTACTGGTAGCCGGGGAATTTTAACTCGACTGTTCCCCGCGCGCCCGCCTGTCGTGGCGGTGGCTAAATTATGGCTGACTCCGACATGGTATTTACACGCAAATACAGTCCCGAAAAATGCGGCAGTTTGTTATTGGTGAAATACGACTTTCCTAAATGAGATGTAGATTCCGGAACGGGTTCCCAACTGAGTAGCAATTTATTTCTCGGAGGCGACAGAGCTGGCGAGCTGGGTGTACGTGCTGCGATGCTCAGCTCGCGCTGAACGCCGGGACTGCTGGTAACCGGGTGTGTGTCTCGACTCTTCACACTGGGTGCCCTCATCTGCGGAAACTGGGAATGCTTCAGCACTAAGGCAGAATGTTGATGCGGAACAGAACTGCTTCTTCTTGATGGATTTCCACGTGATGGATTCCTTGGTTGGGTCCGCAGCTGTGTTACCGATATTGTATTGGAAAGGAATCCATCACACAGCCACAATCTTTTTTCCCGACCTTCCTTTGAGGGCTGATTTCGGGAAGTTTGTTCCCATGCTCACTACTAAAAAAGAAGAAAAAATTTGTTACGCCAGTAATGTAAAAGATAAAAGTTTTTTACGTATAAGAAATTGTTAACATTTCTTTATATCATGAAACGCTACTCCGTGTCCTAGAATGAGTACAGATGGCACAACATGATGCGTAATTTAATTTTGGATTAATCACAGTAAAAAGTCTGATGTTAACAAACATGCCAAATTACATTAAAAAGACAAAGAGATAACCGTAAGAAACTTCTGCACAGTTAAAAAATTTCCTTTTTGTAAAAAATGTTTGCCCTTTTTTCCTTTTTTTTCCATTTTGGTCTCCCAAGAGCTTGTTAATTCCGGTCAGCTTCGTTTCTTCTGAACTGTAACCTTGGCTAATATTATTTCATTCTCATACTTCGCAAACCATCTTCAGTTTCCTGTCCATAACGATTTTGTCCTGGGTATAAACTGCGCTGGAAATTTACAATAGTCTGATTATATTATTTGGAAGTAACCCTGTTGTAGCTCTATGTTTCCTGTATTCCCATTTCCTCCAGATCCCCCTGAGACTCTTGGATCCAGGATTCGACGTGGGTAGGTGTGCTGGCCAGCCAGGATGTGGCTTTTAGGTGGTTTTCAAAGTCTGGCTAGGTGAATATCGGGCTGCTGCCCACATCCCGACTCACTTACACTACTCACAAACATCTCGAAAACGTTATCACTCTTTTACAATGGTGTAACACTAGACGCAGATAGCTGGGGTTACACAAATTTGACGACCCCATGAAGATACTGGATAAGACCAGAAAGAAGAAGAGTATTACGCGTCTAACTAATGTCATTTGTCTTACACTTTTATATGTTTCTCTGATCCTCCTCGTTACGTACGAAGATCTTACCATTGTTCGTTGAGCAGCCTTCCATTTTTGAACTCTATGCGCACTTTTGTTCATGTATCACGTCCGTGACTTAGTCACACATTGGTACACAACATCCATGTTTGGCAAGAATAAGATTTGCAACACAACCGACGGTTCGTTACCTGTAGCGTACGATTGCCAGGTCTCTCGCAGTGGTCCCCGTACCGTGTGCAATAACGGCTGCTGTCGGCGTACGCGGAACGGCCAATGATGTACGGCGACCGGCTACCGCCGCAGCCAGTAGCGGCGCTCCGGCTACACACTGCACAGCGCCCGTGGGCCCGTGCTTCCGTTTCAATTACCCGATGATGTGCTCACTGCCACTTTACAATCGAGTAATGCCACACCAAGCTTCCCGTCTAGCGCACGTCTCTTTATCTCAGCGGGCGCTAAAGACTGCACTGTTGAGCGCCCATAACACCGTATCCATCCATCCATTTAACTCAGGGCTAGCTCTTTTCTAAGTTTACGGCGTCCTGAAAGATAAAGCCCATTTGCCAATCGATACATTGGTGTAAGTCACGTTACCGTCTCCTCATTTATGTCTCATTTTCTTAGGTTAACACAAGAGTTTGCAGATATCTAAATCACAATGACTGAACCCTGTACGGCATCAGTTCACAATTGGGCGAATGCAAAACGTTTGTTCACTTCTTCACGTCCAGTGTACATAAAAAGTCCGGAAGCGATTGTCTAGTATTTGACAACAGACACCTTCAATCATATCTCTTCCCACTTCCTGTTCGACTAAATTTAGAATGCGGGAAAAAATTACTAAATTGTTGGTTGCCTTTATCTTCTTTTGCCTTGTCCCGTTTCTCTGTGGGGTCGGCACTGTTAAGTGATACAGGAAAAGTATTCGCAGTTGCGAATATGATCCACTAACGGCTGTGCATAGGAATGACGGCAGTGAAAATTTGTGTCCGACTGAGACTCGAACCCGGGTTTCTCGCTTTACGTGAGTAGTTAGTGACTTCCGACAACCTTTACACATTTTATCAACATTTTTCTCTCTGGCATGCTTCAAAATACGATGAAAGGCAAAAAGTTTGTAGACTACTACATTTTTGCTGTTCGTACAATAAAACTCCAGCGTCATGCATGACTTTTTTACTGCTTTAGTAGTGGCTCTATTCGTAACACACTTTGCAGACAGTGTCCACATATACCACTGAATGAACTTGCAAAATTACACTGAAGCGCCAAAGAAACGTATAGGCACGCGTATTCAAATACGAACATATGTAAACAAGCAGAATATGGTGTTGCCGTCGGCAACGCCTATATAAGAATGGTTCAAATGGCTCTGAGCACTATGAGACTTAACATCTGAGGTCATCAGTCCCCTAGAACTTAGAACTACTTAAACCTAACTAACCTAAGGACATCACACACATCCATGCCCGAGGCAGGATTCGAACCTGCGACCGTAGCGGTCACGCGGTTCCAGACTGAAGCGCCTAGAACCGCACGGCCACACCGGCCGGCCCTATATAAGACAACAAGCGTCTGGCGCAGTTACGGACATCATGCTGTCGCAGGGCGTGATTCTTATATCTCTTGCGAACAGAATCCAGACTGTCGCCGTGTTTTTTAATTGCCTATCTACTATTTTCCCTGTCTGCTTCCTGTGTATTTTATTATCATCGCCCACCATTTTGTTTTATGCTTTAAATTTTCACAATTTTCCGCTGTTTTACATTTTACGTCACCGTTTTATCGTCTGTTTTTATTTTTTCTTATCTTCTTATGTTTTAAAAATTCTGTAGGCTGAAGAGAGGCGTACTAAGCTGCTGCCGGCCAGCCCCCTTCGGGAACAGCGCAGTTGCTAGATCTGTTACTCTGCTACAGTGGCAGGTTATCAAGATTTAAGTGAGTTTCAAACTGGTGTTACAGTCGGCGCACGAGCGATGGGACACAGCATCTCCGAGGTAGCGATGAAGTAAGGACTTTCCCGTACGACCATTTCACGAGTGTACCGTGGATATCAGGAATCCGGTAAAACATCAAATCTCCGACGTCGCTGAGGCCGGAAAAAAATCCTGCAACAACGCGACCAAAGACGACTTAACAGATTCGTTCAGTTTGACAGATGTACAACTCTTCCGCAAATTGCTGCAGATTTCAAAAAAATGTTAAAATGTGTGTGAAATCTTATGGGACTTAACTGCTAAGGTCATCAGTCCCTAAGCTTACACACTACTTAACCTAAATTATCCTAAGGACAAACACACACACCCATGCCCGAGGGAGGACTCGAACCTCCGCCGAGGACCAGCCGCACAGTCCATGACTGCAACGCCTTAGACAGCTCGGCTAACCCCTCGAGCCGCTGCAGATTTCAATGCTGGGCCATCCACAAGTGTCAGGGTCCGAACCATTCAACGAAACATCATCGATATGGGCTTTCGAAGCCGAAGGCCCACTCGTGTACCTTTGATGACTGCACGACACAAATCTTTATGCCTCGCCTGGGCCCATCAACACCGACATTGGACTGCTGACGACTGGATACATGTTGCCTGGTCGGATGAGTTTCGTTTCAAATTATATCGATCTGATGGACGTGTACGGGTATGGAGGCGATCTGATGAATCCATCGACCCTGCATGTCAGCAGGGGGCTGTTGAAGCTGGCGGAGGTTCTGTAATGGTGTGGAGCGTGTACAGTTGGCTGATACGAGACACCTGATACGTCTAGATACGATTCTGACAGGTGACACGTACGTAAGGATCCTGTCAGATCATCTGCATCCATTCATGTCCAATGTGCATTCCGACGGACTTGGGCAATTGCAGTAGTACAATGTTACGCCCCACATATCGAGAATTGCTACAGAGTGGCTCCAGGAACACTCTTGTGAGTTTAAACACTTTCGCTAGCTACCAAAGTCTCCAGAAATGAACATTATTGAGCACATCTGGGACGCCTTGCAACATGCTGTTCAGAAGAGATCTCCACCCCCTTGTACTCTTACGGATTTATGGACAGCCCTGCAGCATTCATGGTATCAGTTCCCTCCAGCACTACTTCAGACATTAGTCGAGTCCATGCTATGTCGTGCTTCGGCACGTGAGGGTGCTACATGATGTTAGGCAGGTGTACCAGTTTCTTTGGCTGTTCAGTTTATATCATAGTACGAAACATAGCTCGAGAGATGTGACATTTAATATATGTAAGCTCGATTCCTTAACGAATAGACTTTGGGATGGGAGGGAGGATGGAATACTGATATGGCTTCAAATGTTGTAGAATTTTGCAGTTGTTTTTGTTGTTGTTGTTGTTGTCTTAAGTCTAGAGACTGATTTGATGCAGCTCTCCATGCTACTCCATCCTGTGCAATCTTCTTCATCTCCCAGTACCTACGGCAAGCTACATCCTTCTGAATCTGTTTAGTGTATTCATTTCTTGCTCTCCCTCTACGATTTTTACCCTCCACGCTGCCCTCCAATACTAAATTGGTGATCCCTGGATGCCTCAGAATGTACCCTACCAACCTATCCCTTCTTCTAGTCAAGTTGTGCCACAAATTTCTCTTCTCTCCAATTCTATTCAATACCTCCCCGTTAGTTATGTGATCTATCCATCTAATCTTCGGCATTCTTCTGTAGCACTACATTTCGAAAGGTTCTATTTTCTTCTTGTCTAAAGTATTTGTAGTCCACGTTTCACTTCCATACAAGGCAACACTCCATACAAATACTTTCAGAAACGACTTCCTGACACTTAAATCTATACTCGATGTTAATAAATTTCTCTTCTTCAGAAACGCTTTCCTTGCCATTGCCAGTCTACATTTTTTATCCTCTCTACTTCGACCATCATCAGTTATTTTGCTCCCCAAATAGCAAAACTCATTTACTACTTTGTCTCATTTCCTAATCTAATTCCCGTAGCATCACCCGATTTAATTCGACTACATTCCATGATCCTCGTTTTGCTTTTGTTGATATCTTATATGCTCCTTTCAAGACACTGTCCATTCCGTTCAACTGCTCTTCCAAGTCCTTCGCTGTCTCTGACAGAATTACAATGTCATCAGCGAACCTCAAAGTTTTTATTTCTTCTTCGTGGATTTTAATACCTAATCCGAATTTTTCTTTTGTTTCCTTTACTGCTTGCTCAATATACAGATTGAATAACATCGTGGATAGGCTACAATCCTGTCTCACTCCCTTCCCAACCACTGCTTCCCTTTCATGCCCCTCGACTCTTATAACTGCCATCTGGTTTCTGTACAACCCCTCGTAGTCTTACGGATTTATGGACAGCCCTGCGGCATTCATGGTATCAGCTCCCTCCAACACTAGTTCAGACATTAGTTGAGTTGCGGCACTTCTGAGGGGGCGCTAGACGATGTCAGGCAGGTGTACCTGTTTCTTTGGCTGTTCAGATTACATCATTGTACGAAACATAGTTCGAGAGATGTGACATTTAATACATATAAGCTCGATTGCTTAAGGAATGGACTTTGGGATGGGAGGGAGGATAGGATACTGGAATGGCTTCAAATGTTGGAGAATTTTGCAGTATGTCACTGAAATAAAATTTTTAAAAAAAGATTAGAAACAGAGAGGCAAGAACAGGAGCTGGAGAACTGGTCCGATACGTGCTGTGGGAGAAAGCGGGATACAGTTCCCCGTGAGATAGGTGACGCCAACGGTGACTCCAGTGGCCGGGCCCGCTTCTAAAAAAGGAGGCGAGTGCGCGCGCTTGCATAAGCGCAGCCGCGGGGAGGCGTTATTATTTGGACGCGGAGGCCGCGCTCCACTGTAGGAGCAGCAGCAGCAGCAGCGAAAGCCCGCCGCCGCCTAATGAGATGCAGCCGGGGACGGAAGCCGCGCCGCGCCGCGCCGCGCTGCGCTGCAGTCCGCGAGACGAGCCTGCCGCAGGCTGCTGGCCCGTGGGCGGGGCCACGGCGTCCGCGGCCGCTTACGTGGCGGAGCCGTTCTGTGGCGTCGGCATGGGTGGTTTCCTGATTCCGGGGTACCCGTCGCATGCTTCTCTAGTGGGCGAGCGAGCTTTAAGGTAGTGCTCAGCGGTCAGTAGTGGGACGCGCTACAGGAAAGACGTATGCAACCCGGGAAAGGTCACTAATAAGAATATAACATATCAGAATTTCACAAGCCACGTATTTGCATTTGGAATTACATCCAACGTGGGCAATTCTACGCGGGTCGTTCAATAAGTGACGCGACACATTATTTTCTAAAATCAGGTTGGTTTTATTCGCGCTTCCAATACACAATATTATTCCCCACACTCGTGTATACAAAATCCTATTTTTCAAGATACACATTTATACTCAGCAAGCCACCCAACGGTGTGTGGCGGAGGGCACTTTACGTGCCACTGTCATTACCTCCCTTTCCTGTTCCAGTCGCGTATGGTTCGCGGGAAGAACGACTGCCGCAAAGCCTCCGTGCGCGCTCGAATCCCTCTAATTTTACATTCGTCATCTCCTCGGGAGGTATAAGTAGGGGGAAGCAATATAGTCGATACCTCATCCAGAAACGCACTCTCTCGAAACTTGGACAGCAAGCTACACCGCGACGGAGAGCGCCTCTCTTGGAGAGTCTGCCACTTGAGTTTGCTATACATCTCCGTAACGCTATCACGCTTACCAAATAACCCTGTGACGAAACGCACCACTCTTCTTTGGATCTTCTCTATCTCCTCTGTCAACCCGACCTGGTATGCATCCCACACTGATGAGCAATACTCAAGTATAGGTCGAACCAGCCATTAAAATTGCTTCGCCACGAAGATGACGTGCTACAGACACGGAATTTAACCGACAGGAAGAAGATTCTGTGATATGCAAATGATTAGCTTTTCATAGCATTCACACAAGGTTGGCGCCGGTGGCGACACCTACAACGTGCTGGCATGAGCAGAGTTTCCAACCGATTTCTCATACACAAACAGCAGTTGACCGGCGTTGCCTGGTGAAACTCTGTTGTGATGCCTCATATAAGGAGGAGAAATGCGTACCATCACGAATGTCAACAGCAAGCTACTCCGTACCAATATGCCTATTCAGCAGCGTCTGATGCTGGCAGTAGATGAGAACTCTGTGCTACTCTAGCAGTGTCGGAACGCACTGCGTCTTTTGTATCCAGTATTGTTCTAGATACAAATTTGTAATGGTAACAGCCAGCGCATAAATGCAGTTCACAGTAACCCGTGGTTTTCAGTAATTAGTAAAAGATGCAATGCAGGAATCGTCTTTAAAACACAGGAAAGTTGTGGCTCGCATTCCGCAAACAAGTGAGTGATGAAATCGAGCCACCGTGGCCAAGCTATGTGGCGCACTGCCACAGTTTCCGGCGAACATTTGACCCTGTCACTCCAAGCGCGTTCTCTGCAAGATCATGACGTAGCTGGCGGTCGGTTTCGCGCCGTCGCAGTTAGCGTCACTCCCGCTGTAGACGCAAGGCGTACTTCGACTTTCCGCTGTCTAGATCGCTGGCGCGGGCGCCTGAAAAGTGGTTGCGTAACGCAGATAACCCAGGGCCCAAGCTCCGCCTACTACCCGCTAATTATCGGCTGCAGAGTTTACTGTCTTCCCTCCACCGATCGTTCGTCCGTTTACGGAGGAGCGATCGGTAGGGGGAAGGGACGTTGAAACCGCGACGACGTTGGGGTCGTTGGTAACAGAAAACACTGTCAACCTGGTGTAGGACTGAGAAGGTAATCGACCGCGGCTGTATTTAAAGATCCATCCTAACATTCTCTTTAAGTAGTTCAGCGAAAAGACAAAGATCGTGCCGGCCGAAGTGGCCGCGCGGTTCTGGCGCTGCAGTCTGGAACCGCGAGACCGCTACGGTCGCAGGTTCGAATCCTGCCTCGGGCATGGATGTTTGTGATGTCCTTAGGTTAGTTAGGTTTAACTAGTTCTAGGGGACTAATGACCTCAGCAGTTGAGTCCCATAGTCCTCAGAGCCATTTTTTGACAAAGATCGTAAGTCATAAATTTAAATTCCGCTTTTGACATACGTGGATCTACACAGATACATACAATTTCCCGTAAACTGCTTCTAGTTAAATCTGCACCTAGGGAAATTTGCTCCCAGGAAAAGTCGAGGGAATGTTTGCCAGCCCCTCTGTCCGAATTTTGTAACTTATCCGGCAGGTGCAAGCTCCTTATGCTTGATGAAGAGGACTGAGATACTCGAACAAAAACTGTGATGCCAGAATTATTACAATCGGAAACGATGATAATGTGTTGTATTCTATATGAGGCAATCACAGATTTTTCTGATATCTGTGCGGTTTGGCACGGCCTTTTTATAACATACTTTTTGTTCTGTTCTTGCATTTCAGTAAATCATGCCCTTGATCGTGCAGGTCACGAAATTGTTCGAAATGTCGAAAGGAATTATATGGTTCCAGAGATATTTACAAATCTCAAATATCTATGATGTACACATGCAGACTGAAGCGGTGAATGAAAATTTGTACCAAGGTACGGACCCGAACACGGATTTCTTGCTCAGTAGGCAGATGGCAGATGCGCTAACCACTACGCCTCCCTGATACAGTGGCTTTGCACAACTGCACAGACAGTAGTGAACGGGAAACCCAGGTTAGAATCCCGCCTTAGTACATATTTTCATTCATCGCTTCGGTCTTCTTTTCAAATATATACTAGAAGTCGGGTTGTCTTCATCTCGCAGCATCTTCTTCGCCTGATTCGGTGTACGGTCTTGTAACGCTTCACATTAACGTTCGTTCGAAGTAAGGGCCTTGCAACCTTTATTCTTTAGCAGTCCACATCAATACTTTGATTTTTTTTTTCAAGTAGCAAGAAATGACGACCCCGTCTACTTTGGCACTCTTTCAGACACACCATTAACCTTAATGGTGGGCACATGGCTTACTGCAGATGGTCGTTGGCTCTTTTTATCAAACCTATAAGGAGAAAAATACACAACAGTTACGAAATGAACCCTACAAAAGTTCAGAGTCGTACCCATAGCCCGGAGCGACTGTTCAAGTGGTCAAGCACTGGCTGAATGAGGTCTCTGGGAGTGAGGGCAGACTTTAATTCGAAGGGAGCATTTGCGGTGGACCAGGACTCAAAACTGTTCAAAGGTGTGTTAAATCTTGTGGGACTTAACGGCTAAGGTCATCAGTCCCTAAGCTTACACACTACTTAACCTAAATTATCTTAAGGACAAACACATTGTTGTGTTCATAGTTCCGCGCGTACACAACTTTCCCAATTGAGCGCGCCCCGCTAAGCACAACAGCGCAGGCGCAATGCTCGTCTGTCTCCGCACTACGAGATGGCGCTGTCTTAGAGACGGACCAAATTCTGCTTCCGCCGATCCGCGTATTAATTTGTAACGCAGCCAATGAGATTGCTGCTAACGTAGAACCTTTTCTCCTCCCTGATCACACTCGTGCAGTGATACATGAACGCGCAAGGTATTATAACGAGTGTACAGACCTCCGATTAGTCAGTCTGCATTTGTCTGCATTAGTCTGCATTTGTCTGTACCAGTCTATAGTCAAGTTTCAGTCTGCACCTAATAAGATTATCATATTCCTGTACATAGCCATGAAGATAAATGAATAGACACTTTGTCAAGTATCAGAGATGTGAGAATAAGATTAACGTACCAAGACCAAAGGAACTTCAGATTGTCAATTGTAAATAGCATCCAGAATCAAGTTAAGTAAGGTTTATGATTGTTATTATTTTAATAAATGCCGGCCGCGGTGGTCTAGCGGTTCTAGGCGCTCAGTCCGGAACCGTGGGACTGCTACGGTCGCAGGTTCGCATCCTGCCTCGGGCATGGATGTGTGTGATGTCCTTAGGTTAGTTAGGTTTAAGTAGTTCTAAGTTATACGGGACTGATGACCACAGATGTTAAGTCCCATATTGCTCAGAGCCATTTGAACCATTTTAATAAATGTGTGTGAAGATTAATGAAGTTCTGTTTAAAGTTGGTCACCGTCAATCCGCTACTCTAAGCGTCCAAGTGGCATTTCTATCGTCTGACCTAACGGCAGAAGATAAACACCCCACGATAAGACCACGAGACATAGTGCTGACACTCACCTACTTCGCTAGAGCGACAAGTCAAATAATCTGATGGTGTGTGTACCGAAGGTCTTACAGTACGCACACCACACACACACACACATCCATGCCCGAGGGAGGACTCGAACCTCCACCGGGACCAGCCGCACAGGACCAGGACTCTCAGGGTGCAAGTAGGCCGTGACTTAGTGAGCAGCTGATTTCCAGAAATACTTGGCACCAGTTTCGCTAGCAGCAGTTTTTCATATTTCCATACATACTCCCTTCCTCTCTCTCTGTTGATAATGCACCAACCCATATAACTCTATCAACCATTTCCCACAAAAAGCGATAGTTTGCACAGGACTTTCTTTAACTAAGTTATGAAGCTATGGCTTACAGCTGGTGAGTACATGAGGTCTGGGTCTCTGCAGAAATTTATCTAACCTTATCTACAAATGAGCTAATGATCATTCCATTTCATACCACTACATATTGTTACAGCCAGGTCATTGTACGAGTTGATTGATTGTGTACTTTCTAACAATACCACCACTTGCAAAAAAATGGTTCAAATGGCTCTGAGCACTATGGGACTTAACTTCTGTGGTCATCATTCCCCTAGAACTTAGAACTACTTAAACCTAACTAACCTAAGGACATCACACACATCCATGCCCGAAGCAGGATTCGAACCTGCGACCGTAGTGGTCACGCGGTTCCAGACTGAAGCGCCTTTAACCGCACGGCCACACCGGCCGGCCCACCACTTGCAAAGTAGGTTAGAAATCAGATTAATAATGTTGCTCACGCAGCATATGTTCGCTTTATCGGGCGACAACAAAGTTATTGACTCTGGATGGTATCGTCAGAATGGAAATAATGAAGTCACTGTAAAAAAGTCATAAATTTTGGCACTTATCTTGAATGGATTCCCACGTAGATTTCGTCGAAGTTGTTATGGCTCATCTTGTTGATTCTAGGGTGATTCCACTTTGACTGCTAGAAGGTCCAGATCTGTATTTTAGCAATATTTGAAGGCCTAACAAATGCGTTTTGCAGGAAATTCTTAATGATGAAACAATCCCAGATCAGAATAATGGTATGGTAGAAATAATTTTTGACTTGGTGTTCACGATCCACATTTCTATTAAACTTCTTGTAAATTCACATATACTTCTTCTTAATTGTCACATCATCAAGAAAACAGTTTTTCAATCTTCATATATTTAATTTCCCCTTTAACCAAACACAAGACTTGACTGTTCTTTTACAAAAAATATGTTCAAATGTGAGTGAAATCTTATGGGACTTAACTGCTAAGGTCATCCGTCCCTAAGCTTACACACTATTTAACCTAAATTATCCTAAGGACAAACACATACACCCACGCCCGTGGGAGAACTCGAACCTCCGCCGGGACCAGCCGGTTCTTTTACAAAGCGAAATAACAACTTAACTTCTGCAAAGTGAAACAAAGACCGCTCTGTGCGCATTCGCGCCAAAACGGTTACAAGTGAGTCAACGATTATGACAGTCTCACAGAAATGAATACACACAAGAACCATATCACTGTAATATATCGATACATCGGAGTACCTATACATTAATAACACCAAATGTGAATATTGTGACAAAAATATGTCTGTTACTTCGCAGAAAAGTAGTACGACATTACTGGTATCGAGAACTGGGGTTGGAGTGCCGTAATGGTCACGTAAATACCATTACAACGTGAATCATTAGTATTGTAGTCACCAGGCTACTACGTTTGTTTTGGTTTTTTGATGCGCACAATTTTTCATTTCTGGACATTTAAAGCAAGTTGGCCATATTTGTACCACTTTGAAACCTGACCAAAATCTGAATATTTCCGCGGCTTTTTTCACTAACTGCGTCATGTGTGAAGAGTCAGACGTTACTCTTAATACTGTCAGGTCAGCATCAGAGAAGAGAGATGCGTCCAACATTCTCGAGTGCAGTGAGCTACTTTGCTGGTTTCGGAAATACCACCCCACGAGCTTTGGTGCGGCAGAGTGCTGGGACACGAGAGGCTTCGCTCCCCGCGAGACGTGTCGCCGACCCCTGCCGCCCGGGTCCGCCGTATTTCTCACCTCCGCGTTATCGCCATCTCCAGAAACGCAGCTTCGGCCACGAGCGGCGCTTAATATCGCACGGGCGGTCGTTTCTCAGCACCCGTTACGGCGCGCGCCTCGCTGCGACCGTGTCAGCTATAACTGCGCTCCATTTATCCGCTGTCCGCCACACGCGATATGCCGCCCATTCTCAACGACACCTCCTTTTTTTTTTCCTTCCCTTGCCCCCGCTGCAGCTAAGACGATTTCCCGCTGCAGAGAAGCAGAGTCATTTCTTTTAATGCGCCGGGAAATTGCATCGCAGAAGACAAGTAACCGACGCGGTTATTGAGAAGTTACAGATAGCGCGCTAATGCATAATGTGTCAACCAGCTGTCGACCATTTATCTCGTGTACTCGCATTTGGATGCATGTACGTGAATGCTCTTTCACTGTCTTCATCACTGGGGAGCGCTTTAGAATATTAACTACCACAGCTCTCTAGCAAGTAAGTTCAAGTTCCGCCTGCTCCCACCTTCCAAACCCACTCTCTCTCTCTCTCTCTCTCTCTCTCTCTCTCTCTGCCCCCCCTCTCTCTCTCTCTCTCTCTGCCCTCTCTCTCTCTCTCTCTCTCTCTCTCTCTCTCTCTCTGTGCGTCTCTCTCTACCCCCCCCCTCTCTCTCTCCCCCCCTCTCTCTCTCTCTCTGTGCGTCTCTCTCTGCCCCCCCCTCTCTCTCTCTCTCTCTCTCTCTCTCTCTCTCTCTCTCTCCTCACATTCCATTACCTAGTCAGGAATGAAGATAGGAGTGTAATATAACGTCGACGATGACGTTACTGGAGCCCGATCTCGGATTGGGAAAAGATGGGAAAAAATTCTTTTTGGTGAGCTTGTCCCAATATTTTCCCTAAGCTCTTTGGGTAAAACATATTAAACCCACGTCTGGATGGCCGGACGGGGGTCTGAACTGTCGTTCTCCCGAATGCGGCTCCAGTGACTTGGCACTGCGCGAACTCACTCGTTCCATTGGTTAGGACACTGACTTTTTTTGAAAACCATTTTCGCTCATCCTGATTGGATTTTTTTAGCTTTTTCTGGATCGCGAACGCTGGACTGGTTCCTCACAGCACAGCCTCCCCCCCCCCCCCCCCCCCCCTCCCCAATATACCCTTTCACCGAGCGGTCTAAGGCTCGTGTCGCTAGTCACACAAACAGGGCAATGTAGAACTTTTCCTTTGATATGGATCGCAATGAGCCAATTTTCACATGGAACGATCCTGCGTAATCAACTCCACAGCTGAAGAAAGGCCTCACATCTTCTACACGTGGGTGTGGCAAGTCTCCCATGAGCTGATGTTCAAGTTTTGCCTTTAATCACTGACGAGTCAAGCACCGATACAGAACGTGCCGGACTGCGTTTCGTCCATAAGGTATCCAGTATTGCTTCCTGAGAGATGTAAGCAACAGTCAGTCGGCAAGACTCAGCGGAGCAGCGCCTCTGAGGAAGTCCAGCTCAGTTCTGGACGAAACGTAAGGAGCAGAAAAGTTCTTGGACCACGACCTCACATCCCGGAAAGTATATCAACAGCCATGTAAGCAACAATTGACACCCACCATGGGAAAGACGACGATGTTCACTTTCCACTATTAGCCTTGTGAGATGATGATCAGGTGACAGTATGAGCTGATGCTTCTCCTCATACGACAGATCAGCCTTTCATAGCCTGCCACAAACCCATAGTAATCCCGTGTCGTGGAGGATAGCATGCAATGATATGAGCTTGTTATTCTTTTCTGCTAGCTTGTTAGTCTCCAATTGGTAGATTTCTATTGCATATGTGGCTTCTTAGTTATTTTGACGGGCCGCGCGGAATTAGCCGAGCGATCTAAGGGCGCTGCAGTCATGGACTGTGCGGCTGGTGGTTCGAGGTTCGAGTCCTCCCTCGGACATGGGTGTGTGTGTGTGTGTTTGTCCTTAGGATAATTTAGGTTAAGTAGTGTGTAAGCTTAGGGACTGATGACCTTAGCAGTTAACTCCCATAAGATTCGACACACATTTGAACATTTTATACCCTTTCATCATATCCAACGACTTAGTACTCTCTGTCCAATGCTATATTGTTCGTAGCCGGGGGAGCGTAATACGCCAAATTCTAAACCCCGAGGTTTGAATGTCAGCGGGTGCTGGAATGTTACTGTAATTTCCAGCTCTGGTAATGCACCGTGCTTCGGGCTCTACGTTGAATTGTAGGTTTCCTGTATCTGGCAATGTGAGCTGGTCCTCCGACCGTAGGAAGTCGAGGGTGTACGTTTCCAGTAGGGCCATGTGGTCTTCAGACCAAATATTGCGTCTGAATCTCTCGCTCTATTTAGGCGTGTGGAACTTTTAGTCGAAAGTTTCAGGTTTTGTTCGCTTGAAAGCCCTCTATCGGTTAGGCCATACGAATCCGAAAGCTTACTTTTATCCCTAGTGAGCAGGTCTTCCTAGAGTCAACTTTGCGCCTCAGATGCACTTAAATGTCAAATAAAAGCACCTCCAACCGTCTAAGTTTCCAGTTTTAGTTTATTTGTGCTGCCAGTTTCAGCTTTACATTACACCATCTTTATGCCCCCTGACGGACTTGGCTCTGAGCAGTATGAGACAACATCTGAGGCCTTCAGTCCCCTAGAACTTAGAACTACTTAAACCTAACTAACCTAAGGACATCAGACACACCCATGCCCGAGGCAGGATTCGAACCTACGACCGTAGTGGTAGCGCGGTTCCAGACTGTAGCGCCTAGAACCGCTCGGCCACCCCAGCCGGCACTTTTAGGTAGAATCCCACCGCTTGCACGGTCGAAATAGAGGCCAACATTCAGTCACTGGTATCCGCAGATTCATTTTTAACGCAGTGATCCTTTCGATCATGACCTGCCTGAAGAAGATGCCGTAATGTAACGCAGAAACTGCTTGCACAAATGAAATGAGGTGTATAGTGAGCTGCATCTCCCAGGAATCACAGGCCGCGGGGACTGTGACGAGAAGGCCCTGTCGCCGAAATATGAAGACATGTGCTGGGAACAGTGCCCTATTCGCAGTGGCGGAGTCACGCTTGCTTCATTCCTCGCAGTGACCAGTAAGAGGAACGCCATGGCCGGATAGTTGTCTTCACCGCCCCCACTTTCTTGTGCTTCACGGCCAGCCAGACCTCCCGCAGTTACATGTCTTCCTGACTGATCAGCGAAATGACAGCCAGCAGCGAAATCGCGCCTTGTGCCACGTCATGTACCCTACAGGCCTGCGTTTCGCACAGATTCGCACACAACCTGGTAACCATCACATTGGAAAACACCCTATTTCTCTTCCTGCTGAAGTCCTTGAAAGGGTGTTCAGTACATCGCGACTAACGAATCCAGTGCCTTAATCAGTAAACTGCCTCGAGTGCTTCATGGCAACTACCAGCCAAATCGTCATTACGAAGCTCGGAAGTAACGGAAAGCTGGACTTGTGAAGCAATGACAATCTGCTGACAGCGCCCTGGAGATCAAGTTGCGGTGCAGTAATTCTCGCGCTTCGCAGGATGTGTGCCATCGGCGGTCTCCGTCATAAACAGTAAATTACACTACTGGCCATTAAAATTGCTACACCAAGAAGAAATGCAGATGATAAACGGGTATTCATTCGACAAATATATTATACTAGAACTGACATGTGATTACATTTTCACCCAGTTTGGGTGCATAGATCCTGAGAAATCAGTACACAGAACAACCACATCTGGCCGTAATAACGGCCATGATACGCCTGGGCATTGAGTCAAACGGAGCTTGGATGGCGTGTACGCGTACAGCTGCCCATGCAGCTTCAACACGATACCACAGTTCATCAAGAGTAGTGACTGGCGTATTGTGACGAGCCAGTTGCTCGGCCACCATTGACCAGACGCTTTCAATTGGTCAGAGATCTGGAGAATATGCTGGCCATGGCAGCAGTCGAACATTTTCTGTATCCAGAAAGGCCCGTACAGGACCTGCAACATGCGGTCATGCATGAACCTGCAGAAATGTAGGGTTTCGCAGGCATCGATGAAGGGTAGAGCCATGGGTCGTAACACATGTGAAATGGAACGTCCACTGTTCAAAGTGCCGTCAGTGCGAACAAGAGGTGACCGATACGTGGAACCAATGGCACCCCATACCATCACGCCGGGTGATACGTCAGTACGGCGACGACGAATACACGCTTCCAATCTGCGTTTGCCGCGATGTCGCCAAACACGGATGCCACCATCATGATGCTGTAAACAGATCCTGGATTCATCCGAAAAATGACGTTTTGCCATTCGTGCGCCCAGGTTCGTCGTCTAGTATACCATCGCAGGCGCTCCTGTCTGTGATACAGCGTCAAGGGTAACCGCAGCCATGGTCTCCGAGCTGGAGCCCATGCTGCTGCAAACGTCGTCGAACTGTTCGTGCAGATGGTTGTTGTCTTGCAAACGTCCCCATCTATTGACTCAGGAATCGAGCCGTGGCTGCACGATCCGTTACAACCATGTGGATAAGATGCCTGTCACCTCGACTGCTAGTGACACGAGGCCGTTGGGATCCTGCACGGCGTTCCGTATTATCCTTGTGAACCCACCGATTCCATATTCTGCTAACAGTCATTGGATCTCGATCAACGCGAGCAGCAATGTCGCGATACGATAAACCGCAATTGCGATAGGCTACACTCAGCCCTTTATCAAAGTCGGAAACGTGATGGTACGCATTTCTCCTCCTTACACGAGGCATCACAACAACGTTTCACCAACCAACGCCGGTCAACTGCTGTCTGTGTATGAGAAATCGGTTGGAAACTTTCCTCGTGTCAGCTCGTTGTAGGTGTCGCCACCGGCGCCAATCTTGTGTGAATGCCCTAAAAAGCTAATCATTTGCATATCACAGCATCTTCTTCCTGTCGGTTAAATTTCACGTCTGTAGCACGTCATTTTCGTGGCGTAGCAATTTTAATGGCCAGTAGTGTATCTCGAGTGCTTCATTGCAACTATCAGCCAAATTGTCGTGATGCAGCTCAGAAGTAAAGGAATGCTGAACTTGCTGACCGCGCCCTGAGGAGCAAGTCGCGGCGCAGAAAGGGTCACGCTTCGCCGTGGGTCTATCGCAGGAGGTCCGCCGTCGGTAATCGGCTGTCGGTCCCGTCACGGCAGCCCCCAGGTTGGTGCAGAGAACGGGCGAAAAAAGGAGGAGGACCTGCGGTAGCGGCAACTATTTGTCAGCGCTGACAGCCGCCGCGGCAGCGCCACGATATTCCGGAGCGCAACACGGGCGCCAGCGTCCGAGGACTGGGCGCGAACCGGTTCCGTCACCACAGAGCCCCGACACGAATCCTCGGCAGCGAGGGAAGAGGACAGCACCGAAACCTCCCACTGCGCCTTTGTTACCACCATCTGTGCCTCTGAATTCAGAGTCTGGGGTTCCACGTCACCTTGACACGAGATTATTAAAGATGGAGCACAGTTCTGGACAGGGAGATGGCGAAGAAAGTCAGCTGTGCCTTACCAAAGGAACTATCGCGGCATTAGCCTTCAGCCCAATGTTCATAGGAAGAGAAGTTTTGTAGAGTTGTTGGTCATTAAAAAGGAGAGGATTGATACCTTTATAAATGGGGTATGAACCCATTAGCTTGATTAGCTTACCTTTTTACATTAAGGTGTATGATGCACGTTAGTTTTTGATACTAAAGGAGGCAGTTTAATTCTATCTTATGTAATTTGTTTAATGAAGGTAATTTTTATTTACTTAATTTACCCTATCAAGGGAAATCACGGGAATCTTACATGAGTATGACCAACGAATAGCAACTCGTTTTAAATACACATATACTTAAAACTGTACAATTCAAACAGCGAAAAATCGAAGTTTACTATGACAACAATATCAGTGATTCACGATTAGACTCAGGCAACTGATACAAATGCGTGGGTGTAGCAGTTTTTATGAATATGAAATGGGATGATCACAGAGGCACAGTTGTAGGTAAAGCAGAGGGCAAATTCGATTCTTTGCTAGGACACTGGGAAAACGCAATCAGTATACGAATGAGATTTCCTACTCATGTGACCCACTCTACAGAGATTCCTCAAGTGTACGGGACCAATATCAAAAAGTGCGGTTTATAGATAAGAGCCACAAAAGTGGACAGGTTTGTTTGAGTCATCGAAAGAGGAGATTGACAGAGAGATATGTGAGCAATATTTGTGACATACGCATGCGGGGGCAGAGCCGTGGGTAAAAGACTAATTATGCTAGAAAAGGAATCTTAAAGTTGTTTGTACTGAGTTCTTGAAGAGTGTACCCAGAGTACATCCACGAGCACCTATTCATTTTCTCCACTACAGCTAACCATCGCCTTTTCAATTCCGTTCGGTCGCCGTAAAGAAAACTATACTATTCTATACGGCACAATACTAATTATAGTGTAAATATTTGGCGTCCCTATTCGCGCGTGCGTTTCGATGCCCCAACTCGCGCTACCAGTGCTCTTGGGTCCAGCAGAGATGTAGCGTAGGTGTAACGATATCTGTATCCTTAAAAATAACAGCGATCAGTAGTCCAATTATCGAAAACCGCCACAAAATGCCATGCTGTTCTACAATTCTTCGCCCGTTGGAACCATGGTAGAACTCACGTTTGCATACCACATTCGATATAAATACCGGTAATAATAAATAAAGTTCGCTGTAAAATTAGTGAATTATCAACTTTCTCTTAAACTTATTTACAAATGCACAGTGCAGCGTGTAATACACTGAGAAGTGTAGCACATTGACACGCTTGAGCCTTGTCCCGCAGTTACGCAGGGTCAGCCATCGTTAATCGGATTTGGCATGTTAATGGTTAAGGGGTGGTCGGATGCCCTTCCTGCCGCCACCCCGTACACCCCAGGACGGAATTAGTGTACCCCAACTGTCTGCGTCGAGTGTAATCCATGGAATAGTGCGAATGTGTTCAGATGTCTGCCAGCCGTGTAACTGAGGCGGAACATGAGGACCAGCCCTGTATTCACCAAGCGGGATGTGGGAAACCACCTAAAAACCACATCCAGGTTGGCCGGCACATCGGCCCTCGTCGTTAATCCGCCGGGTGGATTCGATCCGGGGCCGGTGCGCCTACCCGAGTCCAGGAAGCAGCGCGTTAGCGGTTCAAATGGTTCAAATGGCTCTGAGCACTATGGGACTTAACATCTATGGTCATCAGTCCCCTAGAACTTAGAACTACTTAAACCTAACTAACCTAAGGACAGCACACAACACCCAGCCATCACGAGGCAGAGAAAATCCCTGACCCCGCCAGGAATCGAACCCGGGAACCCGGGCGTGGGAAGCGAGAACGCTACCGCACGACCACGAGATGCGGGCAGCGCGTTAGTGCTCTCGGCTACCCTGGCGAGTACGGAAGGTGTTAAGAATATGACACGCTATGATGCATTAAAAGGGAGTCATGCTCGGCCTCTACGTTCCTAGTGCATAGAATGTACATTACGAAGAACGACGTCAGCAGACGTAAATTTAGTCCAGAAACAATCCTACTTCATAGCTCCAGCTATTTTATTTTATTTTATTTTATTTATTTATTTTAATCAAGGGATGTGTTAACTCGATGATGAAATTCACATGTACATGGTTTGGTTTGGGGATGACAAGCTGTGAGTGCAGTACACCATGCAGTTAGTCCTCCGAAACCACTTAGTGTAAAATCACGGTAAGAAGCAAAACGAACAAAAACTTTCTTTGGACCCCATTTTGTTAGTCTATCAAAAATGTGTTCGCTTTTTGAAGTTTTCAATGGCACAGAGGTGCTGAAACATGTTGCTGTTGTGGTCTTCAGTCCTGAGACTGGTTTGATGCAGCTCTCCATGCTACTCTATCCTGTGCAAGCTTCTTCATCTCCCAGTACCTACTGCAACCTATATCCTTCCGAATCTGCTTAGTGTATTCAACTCTTGGTCTCCCTTTACGGTTTTTACCCTCCACGCTGCCCTCCAATGCTAAGTTTGTGATCCATTAATGCCTCAGAACATGTGCTACCAACCGGTCCCTTCTTCTTGTCAAGTGGTGCCACAAACTCCTCCCCAATTCTATTCAATACCTCCTCATTAGTTATGTGATCTACCCATCAAATCTTCAGCATTCTCCTGTAGCACCACGTTTCGAAAGCTTCTATTCTCTTCTTGTCCGAACTGTTTATCGTCCATGTTTCACTTCCATACATGGCTACACTCCATACAAATACTTTCAGAAACGACTTCCTGACACTTGAATCTATACTCGATGTTAACAAATTTCTCTACTTCAGTAAAAACTGTGTGTTTGCAGCCGCGCGGGATTAGCCGAGCGGTCTAAGGGCGCTGGAGTCATGGACTGTGCTGCTTATCCCGGCGGAGGCTCGAGTCCTCCCTCGCGCATGGGTGTGTGTGTTTGTCCTCAGGATAGTTTAGGTTAAGTAGTGTGTAAGCTTAGGGACTGATGACCTTAGCAGTTAAGTCCCATAAGATTTCACACATTTTTGTGTGTTTGCAAAAAGGCGGAACAGGAAACACAACAGCTGCAGATCAAAAAGATGAATAATAAAGGCGTATTGCTGTTCCTAAAAAACGTGTTCGCTTTGACTGACAGGTTCTGAATCATTTATCCATTCAGAAATGCTGCCACTTTTCTCATCGCTTTGTGGTGCCATGCCAGTCGCAAGTTGAGCGGCGCAGCCTCTGCCGACAGCCCCAGTTTGTGGTTACGCGTCTGCGGACAGCGGAGTGGAGCGTGGAGCAGGTGCCGCCGCCAAGGCCGCGCGCCCTGCGCATGCGCACGGGGGCCGTACCTGCCCGGGCGCGGCCTTCCCCTTCGCCCAGAGAGTCAGTGACCAGAGCGGCAAGGTCGCGGCCACGGAGCCAGCGGTCGCGGCGCCGCCGCTCGCCGGCTAATTCATATTTATAGCCGCAGCTGCTACCGCTGCTGGCGCTGGTCTACAGGGCCTAATTACTCTAATTACCCCCTTCACAGAGAAGGGCCCGTCCGCGAAAAACGAGCAAAAAAGCGCCGAGTGGGTCCCATGGCTCTCGTGCGGGTCCGTGTCATTAGCTGGTTGGCTTTCCTTCGCGCGTCCCTACTTGTTGCTAAATTCCTCTCGCCACTTTCTGCCGACCGAGCGGCTTGGCTATGCCGTAAGACATAGTCCTGTTTTTAGCACTCACAACACAGCATGTTGTTCTCAATGGAGAGACGTCTACAGACGTTACAGTAACCTCTGGCGTGCCACAGGGGAGTGTTATGGGACCATTGCTTTTCACAATATATATAAACGACCTAGTAGATAGTGTCGGAAGTTCCATGTGGCTCTTCGCGGATGATGCTGTAGTATACAGAGAAGTTGCAGCATTAGAAAATTGTAGCGAAATGCAGGAAAATCTGCAGCGGATAGGCACTTGGTGCAGGGAGTGGCAACTGACCCTTAACATAGACAAATGTAATGTATTGCGAATATATAGAAAGAAGGATCCTTTATTGTATGATTATATGATAGCGGAACAAACACTGGTAGCAGTTACTTCTGTAAAATATTTGGGAGTACGCGTACGGAACGATTTGAAGTGGAATGATCATATAAAATTAATTGTTGGTAAGGCGGGTACCAGGTTGAGATGCATTGGGAGATTCCTTAGAAAATGTGGTCCATCAACAAAGGAGGTGGCTTACAAAACACGCGTTCGACCTACGCTTGAGTATTGCTCATCAGTGTGGGATCCGTACCAGGTCGGGTTGGTCGAGGAGATAGAGAAGATCCAAAGAAGAGCGGCGCGTTTCGTCACAGGGTTATTTGGTAAGTGTGATAGCGTTACGGAGATGTTTAGCAAACTCAAGTGGCAGACTCTGCAAGAGAGGCGCTCTGCATCGCGGTGTAGCTTGCTGTCCAGGTTTCGAGAGGGTGCGTTTCTGGATGAGGTATCGAATATATTGCTTCCCTCTACTTACACCTCCCGAGGAGATCACGAATGTGAAATTACAGAGATTCGAGCGCGCACGGAGGCTTTCCGGCAATCGTTCTTCCCGTGAACCTTACGCGACTGGAACAGGAAAGGAGGTAATGACAGTGGCACGTAAAGTGCCCTCCGCCACACACCGATGGGTGGCTTGCGGAGTATAATTGTAGATGTAGATGTAGTCCTTATGTGTTTATGCAGACTGAAGTGACGAATGAAAATTTGTACAAAGGCCGGGATTGGAACCCAGGTCCCTGCTCACTAGACATATGTGCTAACCACTATGCAGCCCTGGCACAGTAGCCTTGCATAACCCCCTCCTCAATCAAAAATCCCTATTCACGTTTCAGCCCACTTGGTATTCCCCTTAAACTCCAACAGGGAACAATGGTTAGTGCACCTACCTGTCGACCGGGAGACCCGGGTTCGAATCTTGCTCTCGGTGTAAATTTTCGTTCGTCGCAAATTTTGCTGGTGATAATCTCCTTCTATTTGCCTTTAGTATAGATGAACTTCAAAGACTAATGGAACAAATAAAGTAGATCAAGCTTCAAAGTAAGCGTGAAAAATCGATTATGATAAGACTAACATCGCATCAAAAAGGAAAATTCTGTAAATTAAGAGTAAAACCACAGAAACAGTTGGTGAGGTTTTGTATTTAGGGCAGTTGAAGAGAGCAAGTAGGTAGGCAGTAAAATAAATAAACAGAAATGTAAAGATTGCCTTGGAGCGCTTTTGGGGAAAGTAAATAGAGTTTCGAAAACTGCACTTCCGATGTGGCTGAAAAGGGAAGTTTGCAATGAATGCCTGTTACCGGCTCTTACTTACAGCAGTGTGACATGGACATCCCGTGTGAAAACCAAACAAACACTGAGACCCGAGGACTGATCAGTGAGGAATCGTGAGATCTAGGTTGGCAGTTGCAGAGAGAGCCTGGGGAAAAAGGTGGAACAGGACACAGACTGCGCGAATGGTGCGAGGGAAGAATGATTGCTGATAAGTCTCTGAGTGGGTTCGAATCTTCCTGATTTTGTCTTCATGCACTTTTCGCGAGATATACGCAGGAGAAAACAATATATTGATTCACACTTCTGGGAACATACACTCCCGAAATTTTAATAGTAAATGCACAATGCCTTTCTTATCGCGTCTGCCAGTCGAGTTGGTTGAGAATCTCCGGGATGGTTTCGCGTTCAATAAATGAATCTGTGTCGAAACGTGCTGCACTACTTTGAATCTTCGCTGTCTCTTCCATCAGTTTTAAATCGTTCAGGTCCCATCCTGACGGGTAAAATTCAAGTATCGGTCGAACGAGGATTTTGTAAAGTACCTCCTTCGTGGGAGGACTACCCTTCCTGAGGATTCTTCCAGTGAATCTCCTTTCCCAGAGATTTGTTTTACGAGGTCGTTCCACTTTATATCCAAAGTAAATATGACCACTGATAAAAAACTACGGGAGTGTCACGCGTAGCTTGGCAAATGGATAGTAAATGGAGCAAGGTAGGTCCTTGCTGGACTCCAGAAAATGAGAAAAAACGTCTCACTGGAATGTGGGTAGCTGACGTTAGAAAACATACAAGACCAACATGGATGGGTGTAGTTGGAAACTGCACAACACGGAAAAGTATAAAAAGGCATTTATCTAGCTGTGGACATGAAAAGATGTTGACATAGGTGATGTCAACACTCTCCACTGTTAGACAATCCCTGTCCACCATTACATGAGGTCTGACAGGTGTTGGTTTAGTCGTGCTTCTTCCTTCGTGTTTAACGGTTGCTGTATCTGTTCCAATATTTATTTGCCCAGGAGAGTGCGCTATATGATCGAAAGTAATTGGACAGCTATTAGTGGACATTGACATGGGGCGTGTGCACTCTTCGCTTTTGTGATGGCTTGAACTCTACTGGCGTAACCCTCAATGATGCGTCTGATGTCTCTGGAGAATGACAGTACATTCTTCCTCAAGAGTCGAAACCAGAGAAGGCAGCGGTATGCGACACTAGGGTCTGGAGCGAGGTCAACATTCTGACCCCTCCCAAAGATGTTCCATTGGGTTCAGGTCGGAATTTTGGGCAGGCCAGTCCATTTCAGGGATGTTGCTCTCCACATTCTGCCTCACAGATACTGTTTCATGACAAGTACACTGTCTTGCTGATACAAACAATAATCGTCTCCGAACTGCTTCTCTACTGCAAGCAGTGCACCGTGCTTTAAAATGTGGTCGTATTCTTCCTGATTTAGCGTTTGCTTAAGCGCGATAATGGGATCACACCCTAACCACGAGAAACACGGCCATACCGTAACACAATGCATACTTCACTACTGATACTACACATGGTGGCAGGTAGCGTTCTCAAGGAATTCACCAAACCCAAACCCTTCCATCTGATTACCACAGGCTATAGCGTGCTTTACCACTGCAAAGACTTCTGTCCAGTGGTGTAGCACTATACACCAGCTTATTGACACCAGTGCTTACTAATTTAAGTTATAATTACAGCACTGAAGATGGTCACTAAGTGACCGAAAATCGATTTTGCGATAATAAACAAAAATATACGACCAATGCTGTCTCTCCTTCCAAGTATACCCATTATCTGGTCGTAGTGCACAGGACACCATGGAGTCGCCAATCAATACTATACACCAGCTCTGACTACAGAATATAGGACTTATGACGAGCTGTTGCACCACTCTACCACATTCTCTTTAGCGTATTCTTTAATGCACAGTCGTTGTGCTAGCTGGTCCGCTGGTAGCACTTTGGAAGTCACGGGTGATTCCTTTCGCTCATTTCGTGGCATCATTTTTTACAGACACCCTCTCCACTGCTAGACGGTCCCTGTGCGCCAGTGCATGAGGACTGCCAGGTGTCGGTTTAGTTGTGCTTCTTCCTTCGTGTTTCCACTTCACAGTCACGTTACCAAGAGTCGATTTAGATAACTCTAGAAGGGTTGAAATGTGCCTGATGGATTTGTATCTCAGGAGCTGTCCAATAACTACTCCACGTTCGAAGTTACTGAACTCAACCGACTGGACCATTTTGGTATTACTGCTCCTCTAATGGCAACACAGTACTCCTCGTTTTATACTGGTGGGTTCACCTATCGAGACATCTAGTGATCAATTCCGCATTACATCCAAGTGTTTGAATACATTTGATCATATATATTTTCTTTCTGTTTGCTGCCCTAGAGAAACTTACTTTGTGGAGAAGGAATTTCCCCTTTAGACCACGCAGGCGCATTAGGAAAGGGAGTGGGGATAGGGCAGTACATCGCAGGCGGTGGTCTGTCATAGGCGGAAAGACAGGTGGTGTGCGGCGAGCCGGAATGCGGCGGCGAGACTGGAGCGACATTCCAGAGACGCCGACTGTCCACTGTAGGCCGCCGGTGGTCGGCGCACCTGCGCCGTCACCGCCAGCACACGCGCAAATGAATTGAGAAGTCGCGAGGCAAGGCCAATGTGCTCGCTTACTCCACGCTGACGTGCTGTGGCAGCTGGCTGTCAAGGCTGATTGTCGCTGGAGGTCGAACGGACCGTAAACGATAGCAAAGCTACCGACGCTCTGCTTCGGGTCACAGCCACGAGGTGGTATCCAAAAGTTCCCGAAGTACGAGAGACGTTACGAAAGTAAGTTTCGCCTTGGTTTTTCAAATGGAAACGTTATTTCCAAAAACAAACACACCGTGGCACCACGAACTATAAACCTAGCACTATTTTTCCGACACAGTTGCCACCGACATTGGGACGTATATCGTAGCGCGCAATCAGTTTGAAGAAAACCGCTCTGGTAAGACCGGACGCCCTGCCATGCAAGAAATTGCCGCACAACCTCAGCACTGTTTCGCAGATGACACTCCGAAAGTGCAGCTTTCAGTACACGGAACAGGTAAAATTCCTATGGGGTAATATCGGGGCTGTAGGGCGGGCGATCCAGTCTCTTCCGTACGTAGGGTCGAATCTGGTCCTCTGTGTGCCTTCCTGTGTGTGGTATTGCGTTGTCATGCAAGAGCACAACACATTCACTCAAGAGCCCTCGTCTCTTTCGTCGAATGTTGGATCCAAGTTTGGTGAGCTTGTCGCAGTAGCGTGCCGCATTGATGGTCCAGTGCTGGAGAATCACACCAACCATTCCAGTGGAGGATAACAATTTGAATTTTCTCCTCGCTGGTGAAGTGAGATGCTTTCACATCGTTGGGGGGGACCTTGGATTCTGGGGTAAATTGGTGCACCCTCGTCTCATCCCCTGTGATGATACCGAAAAGGAACTCATTTCCCTCTCCCACGTATCGCTTCAAGTGATCGAGGCTGAGCCCTATTCTTGCATCCTTGTGATCTGGGTTCAGGAGGCCTCAGCAGCCATCTTGCAGATACTTTTAGGTAACCAAAACATCATGGAGCCTGTGATGGGCACGGCTAATATGTCTGACCCTGTTATGAGCCTGTCTGCTAACACCACTGCTACTGCAGCAATGTTGCTTTCATTCGTGGATGTGGACTTCGACTTTTATCCTCCGCACTCTGCCTTCTTTCTCTGAACATGCAACACCAGTGACAAGCCATTTGAAGAAACATGACCTCTTCACCATACACGGTCTGTAGGCGTGCATAGATGATGAATACATTAGTCCCACATGTTCAGTCATATTGGATAATAGTACGCACTTACACTGGTGACAATGTTGTCGGCATACATCTGTATCCCATCATGATTTGCCCTCGAATAATCTCTGACACGCCGGTCTGCTGCTACTCTCTCTTCTTCGGCGCTTTGCGCATGCGTCATTCCTCCCCAGCTGATGCCCCTTTCGTTGTTTAATCAACAATGGGTGAGGATTCATATGGCCTTTGTTTGTCATCTAGTGTACCACCTTTTTTTTTTCAAAAACAAGGACGAAATTTACTTTTGGAACGTCCCTCGTATATTAACTAAAATTGTCACTTCTAATTTCAATCTTTTAGTGCACACACCTTTCAAATTAGCTCGTTAGGAGCGAAAACACAGATCACAAGGTTTCTGTGACTTTTTAAATGCAGGCAACCGATAGAGAAGCTAGAATTATTTTAAATCTAGATCAATACTTTTCAAGAGACTTTACGGTGTGCGGCAGAGGGAACTTCCGGCATCACTATCAGTTCCCACCCTTCCCTGATCCATAGGCTAGTGGTGCGTGGGGAGGATGGTTGTTGATAAATCTCCGTATGAGCTCTAACTCTCTGATTTTGCCGTCGTGCTCATTTCGCGAGACATGTAGGAGAAAGTAACATGCTGCCCGGCCCGACTCCCCTTCTTACACATGCTCTTAGAAATTCAACGGTAAATCTCTCAGTGCTACATAAATTTCTGTCTTGAAGGGCTGCCACTGGAATTTTTAAGCATCCCGGTATCACTTAGCAATCGATCCCGTGACGAAACACTCCGTTTCTCGTTCGATTTTCTCTTTCTGTTAATTCACCTATAAAGGGTCTCAGGCTAAAAAATAATACTCAAGAATCGCTCGTAGTCTCGCATCTGCTTATAGTACAATTAATTTTAAGTGGTCAATCTAGGTACCTTACTGTTTCCAGAGATTTGTCGGCAACAGCGTAATCGATAAGTAACGCGTCTCTTCACCTATTTATAAGCACTGTGTTGAGTTTCTTTACGCGCAGAGTCAGCTGCAAGTCTCTACACCAATTATAGAATCTTTGAAGCTCTCCCTGCGTACAGTGTTTTAGTGTTGTAGCACCACCGTTCTGGCGTCAGACGACCCAATAGGTACCGACCGACCGACGTGTTATACTCTGCGAATGGCATCATTTGCACGAGGTATGGAGGGACACAGGGTAAGCACACTATTCTCTCGGCCAGCATCGGATTTGCAGACCTGAGAACCGCTATTTTTCATTCAAATATCTCATCAGTTGGTATCATGAGGCATGAGGCTTCCTACGAAAGAGACAGTACCAGGAATCGAACTGCAGTCCTCTGGATGCCAGTCAGTCAAGCTTAGTTATGGAGGAAGACTCCTATAGACTCTATTGAAGCTTAACACACGACAAGGCGAGCTCGAATGTTCGTCGACTGTGAGAAAAATGGAGGCGTTTTCTATGTGGGCAAGATATATAGTCCTGTGTAACATGAGTTAGCTCCAGCGCATGCATCTTGTAGTGTGTAGTAAGCCAGCACTGCTGCTACAGCTCTGGTGGCGATCGCTGACCTCTGCATCGTGGCTGTTGCAGGTGATGCTCAGCTGCGCCCTGGCGCTGGCCTCGGCCTACTACGACCACGACCTCGCGCACCACACGCACACGACACAGTGTGGACACCTTCCGCTGGCCGCCCCCGCAGTCGCCGCTGTCGCCGCCCCCGCAGTCGCCGCCGTCGCCGCTCCCGCAGTGGCCAGCTACTCGGCAGGCTCCTCCTATTCGGCTGGGTCCGCCTACTCCGCCGGCGCAGCCTACTCGGCCGGCGCCGCTCTCAGGGTGAGCTCAGTTCCACTGCACCTGTTCAACACTCTAATAGATCCCACCTGACAGATATCAGTCATCCTCATTATGTACTAAGAAGAGCTACAGTTTACGTCTTTATTGTCTCGGCAGCACAGCTGTCGTTACTTTGTGTCAGCTTCTATTAGAGGCACCACGCATCTATTTTCCCCTGCTGACAGTGGCTGCACTGACTTTTGTGTAATTAGGTGATGTTACAACTTTATTGCAATTTCAAGAGTAAAACGAACACCAGCTGCAAATTACAGGACAAGCAAGTTCCCAACCTCTAACTCAGCATCTTTCTGTCTGTCTCTCTCCCCAGCAGCAGATCATAAAGAAAGTATATGACTGCATCAGACATTATCAATTGCGCCCCAATTAGTTACAGGTAGCAACTGAATAATCCACTTTGATCATCATAATTATATTCTCATGGCAATGTATGTAAAACTGTGTAGCAAACAGCCTGAACGACCATTAGTGAACATTGTAGTTCTTGCCTTTATTAACTATAGTAACTTAGGTGATGGACACCTCCCCTTCTTACCCAATGCACATCTGTGTGCAGACGGCAGCTATAGCAGCCCCTGCAGTAGCCTACTCGGCGCCGGCAGTGGCGAGCTACGCAGCACCTGCGTTGGCCGCCTACTCGGCACCGGCAGTGGCCTCCTACTCTGCACCGGCTGTGGTGAGTGCGGGCTACTCTGGCTACTCCGGCGCCAGCAGGGCCTATGGGGGATCTGCTGCCACCTCCTACACCTCGGCCATTAAGTCCGTGGTGGCCGCCCCCGCAGTCGCCGCCGCCCCTGTGGTCGCCGCCGCTCCTGTAGTCGCCGCTGCACCTGCCGTCGTCGCCACTGGCTACTCTGGAGGATACTCTGGGGGCTACTCGTCTGGCTACTCTGCTGGCTACTCAGGATCGTCTTACAGTTCAGGTGAGAGTGCAGCAACAAGAAAAGTTTTAGTTTGCCGTATTCGAGCTTATACATTAAGGCCTTTGATATCACTACCCGTTTATTCACGAGTAGACCACACACTCAGTCTTGTCTGTGATCATAGTGGCCTGGACATGTCCAAAAGTGTCCAGAGTCAGTCTTGCAGCTGGATTGAATGTCTCCCAATTCTAACAACTTCATTGTATCACACTCTATAAGTATTTGGTGGTAATACCAAGAAGCAAGATGGAATGGGACGATTATACAAAATTAATATTAAGGAAGGCAGATGGAAGACTGATTTGTTGGAAGAATTCTGGGAAAATTCAGTGCCTCTGTAAAGGAACTCACATACAAAACACTATTTCAACCAATTATAAATTATTGTTCCGGTGTTTGGAGCCATTAGCAAGTAGTCATGACTACAGACTTTGAACGAATTGAGAGACAAGCTGCTAAGATTGTAACAGGTCGGTATCCTCCATATGAAAGTGTAATAGAAATGCTCAGGAAACTTTAATGGGCGTCTCTCAAAACTCTCCTCGGTAAATTTATAGATCCTGTATTCGAAGAAGACTGTGCGACCATTATGCAGTCACCATCGAATAACTCATATACTTATAACGAGAATATGACAAGAGAGATTAGAGGATATGCAGATGTATGTACGAGAGATACAGTATTCTTTCTGTAGCTTATTACACGAATGGAATAGGAAAGCAAGTTGATAATATAAGTACAAGGTACTATCCATAATACACAGTAAAGTGACTTGTAGAGTATGTAGGTGTAGTTGCTGACGAGTCACAGATGACTAGCAGAGTCACACGTTTTGACGTTCACTGCACACCAGGCTTGTCATTCCGTCGATCATCTTCACTTAACAGTAAAAGAACGTTAGGAGGCTTTTAGAAATATTTACTCAGAATTGCCATGTTTATGGGAAGGAGAAACCAAATCCCATTCCAACAGGAATGTAAGAAACAGGGCATGCAACGAACTCACCAAAATTATAAAAAGATGCTATGAATAAAGTATGCATTACTAAATGTTTGTTCTTACCACCCCTACATCTGCTTCCCCATATAAAAAGCCCCCCAAACTGAGTCAGCAGCGAGAGCAGTTGCGTCAGGTCAACCAGATGACTTCGCCAGTCGCCGAATCACTATGGAGTGCTGGGTGTATCACTATGACCCCGAGAGAAAGGACTGTGGAAACACTTGGATTCACACCAGCATCGAGAAAAGGCAAAGAGCAATCCATCATCAGGCAAGGAGATGCTGAACCTGTTTTGGGACTGGCATGGTTTGGAGCTAACAGATTATATTCATAAAGGGCAAACTGTCAGAGCAGCATATTACTGAAATCTCCTGATGACGTTATGAGTACTATCAAGAAATATCATCGTGGGATGACGAGAAGGTGTCAAAGGAGGTGGGTTGGCGCCATGACAAGGTGCCTGCCAAATCTGCACAGTACACAGTCACACTTGCTTCTTTGGGCTATCAAATTTTGTACCCACCTCACCCCACGCCTCCACCCACACAACATTCTCCTAACAAGCTACTGAGTGAATTTTTCCCCTTTCCTTGTATGAAGAATCCATTGAGTGACAGAAGCGTCCGAATTATGAGATGATTTTTCGAGGAATAGCATTGTCTGAACAGTTAAAATGTCTCTGTCAGGTCATCCATCGTTGGGAGATATGTGTTGCATTACAGAGTGAATATGTGGGGAAGACTGTGAACACCGTCGCCAAGCTTCATGGTCACAGCTTCAGTTTTTGAGGTGACAGTTAAAACTTTATGACTGTCGTTAGTAAAGCTACAAGGAGCGAACATTTCACAAGGGATTATACTGGGAAGACTAGCATGAAAATAAACCGTAAATTAAAACACATTAATAAAATGTATAAAATAAAACATTTCAAAGTAACAGACTAGGTGAGAATTGGCGAATCAAGGATGACATAAAAACCATTGTTCAGACATTAACTTCGGTAGTTCTCTCGCCAGTGGGTCACCGAACGCAACCTTGGATGTTTTGAAGGTGAATTTAAACAAGTGGACAAATAAGGCAAATGGAATTAGACGTATTACTTCCGTCATTATATATTGTAATCATGGTGAGATTTCACACGATGTAACATCGCGTTTGTGTTGCTGATTACGCTGATACTTCTGCAACCAAAGTCGTAATTAAGTCATCCGTCATTGGGAAAAATGTTTCACTTTGAAATGTGAATACATAGCGAAGTACACAGTTGGATTTTTAGAGGTGATGAAACTTTATGACTACCCCTCGTACAGACATAAGACCTGGGTAGGTGGTGGAATAGACACGTTTTTCATCATGTGTTGTTCAGTGTAGCCATCCTAACTGGGGTACTTACCCTGTGAGTCTCAAATAAGAGCGAGAGGTTGTTCTGTCACTGAGGGGATCCCTCGCCTACTGCAGGAATCAAGTCCGCCGCAGTGATATCCGCCCCCGCAGTCGTCGCCACTGCCGCCCCCGCCATCGCCTACAAGGCCGTCGCCCCCGCAGTCGCTGTGAAGGCGGTCGCCCCGGCAGTGGCCGCCTACTCGGCCGGTGGCTACTCCGGATACTCCGGCTACTCCAGCGGCAGCTCCTACTCCGCAGCACGCCTGGGCGCCGCCGCCAGGTACTCTGCCCCCGCAGTCGCCGTCGCTGCCGCCCCCGCCGTCGCCGTCGCCCCCGCTGTCGCCACCGTCGCCGCCCCCGCCTACGCAGCTGGTGGATACGCCGCTGGTGGCTACGCTGCTTCCAGGCTGGCCTCATACTCTGCAGGTATGAAGACACCGAGCACTTTCGCCGCTACAGACGTCGCACTTTACAACTTTGTTGTTGTTAGGTTCAACTAAGGCGCTATTGACCAGATACGTTTATATGACGTAATGATACTGATGCGAATGTAGTAACTGAATTCTACTATTAATTCAGCCCAAAACACCCACGGTAGAGAAAACTGTTCCTCTTCTATAGTTCCTTAATGGTAGCTGATTTGCAGATTTGGAAATAAACACTTGTTAGATAGGGCAGCAGTATAACAAGCAATAGTGGCAACACAATACGAAACAACAAATAATATTCATTAAGAATATGTTACAAATGATACTTAACTTTGATGAAGTTTGATTTGTGGCACTTGATGTCCCAACCTAACATTGTGATATCTAAAATAATTTCGCTCTCTCTTCACAGTCTTTGATCTTAACTCTGGGTTGGTCCAAGTTCTCCGTAAACAGTGACTCATAAGTCGGAAGGTCGTCTTGAGAGTATTGTACTGAGCTGACTGCAGGCACTAAACAGTGCAGTCTGGTTCTTAACTGTGTAAGGGTCTGCAGCACATCGTGTTTTAAGTCAGTCAGAGGAATGATTTACATGTCTGACAGCACAAGACGGAAGCGAAATAGTCTTGATGACAGTGTTCCCTACTGATTGTCAACACTGTTGATGGACGTACACGACTTAGTGAAGGAACTGGTACAGAAGTAGTGCTTCAGGGTCCTAAGCAGCACTAGGTGAATTGTTGTGCCTGTGTGTTGGCAGTCTCTCACAGTATTTTTTGTTGCCTCTTGCTTGGTACACAATAGGTGGAAACAGGACATTTAAACCTTGTGTGATAGACCTTTTGTATTAGACGTTCTCGGTCCACTTGTAGCGTAAATAACCTATGAAAATCCTAGCTTTGACAGTACCCGCCAATGTCATCGTCAGAAAAGCTACTGACTGTTGAAGAAATAAATGAATTTCTCAGATGTAACAGATGTAGCAGTGCTCAATGCGATCAAGATTACATTGGGCCAACGATGAAGCCTCACACAGTATCTTTGTTCCCATCACAATGTATAATACGGGACATAATCCTGTGTGGTCACAGGTACACTGCATTATGTCAAGTAGGTTATCGACATCACTGTGCACTCAGTTTAAAAAACACGCCTATGCATGTACTAAGCATTCATATTCTTCATCTGGAACGTATTTTCGGAGTATTAAATCGAAAATAGTTCCCCACCTTTCAGATCTCACCAAGATTTTTTGGAGCTTGTCCTTAGCTGAAGGCAAAGGATGGGACTGAACATCCTCTCCCAAGTATTCCCAACTGGTACTCCCTATGGCTCTCCACCAGTTTGCCTGGCATTTGACTGAAAATTGCTGGCTCTTCGGTGGGCCATTACTTGTTCAGATAACCCTGCTCTACTCTTAGGGGTAGGTGCAGTCTCGAGGTACAAAGTACACGCCTTACACACTACTTCACTCTCGGTCTTATTTCCACAGTCATAAATGACTTCGAGTCCTACGAGTCTAAGGGAATTAGAATGTGGTTGAACAATTTTTATTAAGGTTTGGGTTTGTGGCTCAGTAGTCCTTGTGGACGTGCACTTTGTATCGATGCGTGAATCAGAATAACAAACTGATTAGGAGCTAGGCGTTTACGAAAGTGTTTCCGTAGCAACAACTAACCAGAAAACAAGGTAGGAAGCGCCTTCTGTTTTTTCATCGTTGCCATGTCGATCTATGGGCTACATTTCCGACCGTTAAAGTACCTCTTAATTCATTTTCTTCATGTTCTTTGTTTCATTCGGCGTGTTACTTTAATGCTCGATGGACGCAGTAAACAGCGAAATTAAGGAGAAAGGTGGTGAGGCTGCTACGATTCTGTAAGGCGAACTCAGTAGCACAGGTTACAGCGAGAAGTACGAAGAAATTGAGTTCCGAATTTCTTTGCTGTTGATGCCGCTGCCACGGACAGCCTGAACGTGCTGGCTAACAAGGAACCGACAACATCGACACTTTCCATGTTGGTCAGTCTCGTTGCTACTCCTGAGTACGTGCTGCATTATACATCGTGATCGAAACTAAGAGGTTGCGAGTGAGGTTTCATCGTAGGCAGCAATGAACACCTTGCTCGCAGCGGGCACTACTGCTCCAGTTACATCTGAGTAATTTCTTTACTTCTTCGTCAGTCAGTTGCTTCTTTTACTATGACTATGATGGATACTGTCGAAAGTTCGAATTTTTATCGATAAATAACGCTACAAGTGCACCCAGAACATTTGTTGGCCTTATCCGCAAAATATAAAACACAAATTCACCTACAAAATTTAATCATGTATTCTTATTAGTATACTGTACGCACTTAGTAATTAAAATTTCGATCTTCGATGCTTCCCGATGTTGCAATGTTAATGGTCGACAGTGCAGAGTTCGCTCAGAACTTCCTGAACCAGGGCTCCATAGTTCTGAATCGGCACAAATCAGTAGAAGTCAGTCGGCTTCCGCCTGGTAATATTTTGTATCCGGCTACTGCCAACATAGTCAACCCAACAGTACCAAGCTCCTACCACGCCGTAACAGAGAAGTGATGCAAGTGTTCACGAATTGATCCTCTATTTATAGGGACGAATATAATTACTGACCTAGCGGTTTGAAATGTATGAGAGACAACGAAACGAAACGAAAGAACAAAATAAAAGGATGTTTTCTTCACAACTCCTACTGAGCAATGACGTCTGTCTGTTATTCTTGAATGAATCTAGTTTCTTAGCTTTCTGTATTAGGTCGGAATCAAAAAACACGAAGTTATAGATATCTATTCAAGAATATAGCGATCCTTTAGTAGGAGCCAAATTCGGCAACTTATCCATTCAAATTAGTTGCATGAATCTTATCAGGTAGCGTATAGTGAGATTATTTAATCATCCATTTTCAGTTCTGAAACGAGTTGGAATCCTATTTTCATTAATTTTGCGATCACAACTGCTGAGGTGTGTGCTGGTGCATTGTCGTGATGGAAAAAGGATCTTTTTGCGGTCCAATCGCCGGCGTCTTTCTTGCAGATCGGTTTTCATACAGTTCAATAACGATGAATAATATGCACCTGTAATAGTTTTACCCTTTTCCAGATAGTCGACGAGGATTATCCATTGCGAATACCAAAGGACAGGCATCATAACCTTTCCGGCCGAAAGACTGGACTTCGCCTTTTTTGCTGCAGTTTCTCCCTTGTTAGCCCATTGTTTAAATTATTGTTTGGTCTCAGGAGTATAGTAATGTATCCATGTTTCATCCACAGTGACGAAACGACGCTTAAAGTCTTGTGGATTCTTCCTGAACAGCTGAAAACCATCCTTCTAACACTTCACACGATTCCGTTTTTGGTCAAGCGTGATCAATCGCGGAACCCATCTTGCGGATAGCTTTCTTATGTCCAAATATTAATGCAAAATATTATGTACCCGTTCATTCGAGATGCCCACAGCACTAGCAATCTCACGCATCTTAACTTTTCTGTCATCCATCACCACATCATGGATTTTATCAACGATTTCTAGAGTCGTAACCTCCACAGGGCGTCTAGAACGTTCAGTATTTGTGCCCATATGGACACTCCGAAAATTTTGAAACCACTTATAAACTGTTCTAATCAAAAGTGCAGAGTCACCTTAATGTTTATCAAGCTTCTCTTTAGTTTCCTGAGGCGTTTTGCCTTTCATACTGTAATGTATAATCACCACACGAAATTCTTCTTCGTCCATTGTTTGACAATCACTCAGCTCCCTTGATTCACACGAATGCCAAACACAAAGAAATAGACCAATATGGCTGAAACTTGGTGTGCGTTCTTTCCAAAGATGCTATTAACTAAACATGACCTCGATACGCGCCGGTGGTGCCATCTCTCGGACTTGACTTTTCAAACGCCTCTCGTGGTTACTTTTACACAATTTGACACTTTTTGAAAAGGACAGCGGCTGCGTGTACCTTAACCTTCAAGTAGTGACTGTAAGTACATATATAATGCCAGCACTGCATGACGAAAGCGCGATCTGTTCCTCGCCCTCCCCCCCCCCCCCCCCCAATACCCGGTCAAGCCACTTGCCAGGTCATATGCTGGGAGTCAGTCCAAAACACCTTGCTTCCCCTGCTACCCGCACAAACCTGAAAATTCGCACAGGACATTGTCAACAAACAACAGATATACATAAAATGACCCAGAGAATGCATAGATGCCCCTGTGTCAGCGAATTTCATCTGAAGGATAGTGGAGGAGACGGATTCCCAACATGCGCCAGTAACTTGATTTCCGTAACGCGATTCTTGTGGCAGCCCTTCACGTGTGGAGGTGCAGTTCCCATCAGCAGCCGACTGTTAGCGTCTGACATTGCCCGTTTCTGCAGCTTCCAGCCTGAGCGCCGCGTCGGCGTACCGCGCGGCGGCGCCGGCCATCGCCGTGCAGAAGTACGTCGCCGCCGCCCCCGTCGTGGCCGCCGCCCCCGCAGTCGGCGTGAGGTACTCGTCCGCCGCGGGCGGCCTGGGCTATGCTTCCAGCGGCTATGCGGCCAGCGGCTACGCCGGCTACTCCGGCCAGGCGGGAGCCGTGCGCTACGCCGCCGCCGCCGCCCCCGCCTACGTCGCCACTGCGCCAGTAGCCGCCGTCGCTAAGGTGCCCGTGGCCGCCGCCGTCGTCAAGCCCATCGTCAAGGAATACGTGAGTACCGTCGCAAGCCCAGCTCTTAATTTGCTCATGCCCTCGAGCATTTATACTGTAGACTTTTCTTGTGTCGATGCACCACACAAAATATTTGTGCACACTGGTCACCTTGGAACACTGTAAACGGTGTAGAACTGGCGCCAGGCGGTCGTCGACCCTCCGTCGCTGACGCAAGTCGTGGTGGTGGTGGAGTAGTGCGTATGTGACAGACAATCGTATGTGGTCGTTGCATTAAGACAGGTTAACAGGGTGACTTGACAGAATGGCAGAAAGGAGCTACCGCGAATGGACATGTGCCCGTGACCATATCGTGAATGACGTCGGCCCGATTTGTGTGTGTGCCAATGCAGATTCTCCATCGGGTCTACGAGGAAAGGTATACTGCTCGCAGTCATGTAACTCGGCCGAAGTACAGTTGTGAAAAGAAAAGCGGCAGGGGCCACAGACCACTGTCATACCTTGTCACTCACAAACATTTTCAGACTAGACAGAAATTTGTGCTGTCAGTCAACGCAGATCCATCTCAACCAGTTTCGTAATTTGATACGACTGACATTCGGAGTTCAGTAACTCGCAAAAGAACATTTCTCACATCGGCACATGTAGCTACACGTCTTCAGTGATCCAAATGACATAGAAATTCAACAGTAGCTGCCTGTAGGCATCGCAATTTTGTTCCTTTGGAAACGATTCAAGGAGTGGAGTGCACCGGCGTCCCACTGAATTTTTACCACTCAGTGTGTGTGGAGGGTGTAGTTCAAATGGTTCAAATGGCTCTGAGCACTATGCGACTCAACTTCTGAGGTCATCAGTCGCCTAGAACTTAGAACTAATTAAACCTAACTAACCTAAGGACATCACACACATCCATGCCCGAGGCAGGATTCGAACCTGCGACCGTAGCGGTCACGCGGTTCCAGACTGAAGCGCCTTTAACCGCACGGCCACACCGGCCGGCGGTGTAGTTCAAGCCAGAGGTGATTCTGTCATGTTGTTGGAACGTTTTGCGTACCATGAATTGATCCCACTTATTCAAGTTACCGTATACATGAACAAGGTTATTTCAAAATTCTCGATGGCCAAGTGTTGGGCCTTTTCACTCCCGTGTCCCAGATGACAACAGCTGTGTCCACAGGGTTTGCACACATACCACAGAATGAAAACGCATTTGCTATTCCCACTAACAGTATTTCTCTGGGAGGTACTGCACCGTGCCAGAAATTATCAAAAGTTTATTTCCAAGATGTGCAGGAAAACGCCCTCCATGATGGAAACGCGCAAACCCTTATGTCAGCCTAGTATGTCTGGCTCATTTAGAAGTACGAAGAGTCTGGCGTACTATCTCTGCAGTGGACAAGGCTATCTTCCCCTGGAGATTACAAACGACCTCCTTCTGCCACAATAGCCACAGGAAGACCTCAAGTATGCGGCTGAGAAGTCTATCGGAGGCAAATCCACAGAAAACTCTCGACCTGCTTGGCCCGTTAGCAGGGAGATGTGTAAAACAACCTAAGCCAGATGCACGTCGTAGAAGATGGAAGGAAGCGCCTCCAGATCTACAGTGATGGTGATAACTTTTTATGGCAGTGAGAGGACTTCTCAGCCTCTTAGAAGTGGCTGATGGTGACGATGCCGGCCGTTGTGGCCGAGCGGTTCTAGGCATTTCAGTCCTGGTCAGCGCTGCTACTAGGGTCGCAGTTTCGAATCCTGCCTCGGGCATGGCTGTGTGTGATGTCAGGTTAGTTAGGTTTAAGTAGTTCTAAGTCTAGGGGACTGATGACCTCAGATGTCAAGTCCTATAGTGCTTAGAGCCATTTGAACCATTTTTGATGGCGACGATGATGCTGACGCTGGTATACAGAGAATTCACCCTGTAGAAGACACATATCAAACAGCTGAGATCAGTATCTGGTGTTGACAGGCCGCTACGTACCTGCATGGGTGTCTGCTTGCAATGCTGCGCATAGCTGCTAAAAGCGGCGAGATAAAGGAGTAATACAGTTAAAATGATTCAGGCAATTCCACAGACGTACGTCTGGGTTAAGGTTGGAGGAGAAGGGGAAGAGAAGGGTCTTGTGTGCAGAAAAATACTTAGGAAACTTGACTATTTTAAATAAACCATTGGGAGAACGCTAAATTGCAAGGCGCATTATCTTTCTTGAAAAATATCGCTCTCCAAAGGGATGAGAATCATTTAGAGTCCCGAGAAACACGGAGTTGCGGTAATCCTAAGACACTGAGAAGAAAATCGTATCCATCATTCCAACACGATCCTGTTTTAACTGCTTGCCTGATAAATACAGTGAACTCAGAGCAAATCCCGATAGGGACGATGCTATAAAATTATCAGTTCAAAGTAGTCTTACATTCAGGAACTGAGCATAGGCGAGTAGATGCGGGAATCCTGTATCGCCGTTCTAGACGAAGTCCAAGCGGAGGTGGTTTGCCGTTGCCTTCCTCCAACATTTTACGAGGTGTCAAATGTATATCTGTGTCATGTGTCTGACTGTACAGTGTAGTGTTGCGTTCGCGTTGTTGTGGATGAGGGGACAGTGGAGTGTGAAACCCAGTGCCAGCACATAACCTAATCCTCTCCAGTAGCACCAAGTGGGCTGCCGAACTTATCGTCCTCACCGTCAAAGATGTCACGTGAGCTCGCTTCCTGCAAGGCAATGTGGAATTTAATCCAAGACTTTGGCGCAAATAGTGGTGATCAGGAACTTAACGCCACCATCTCCTCTCCCCTTCCTAGCCAAATACTGGCAGTGAAAATTTTCTCCCACCATGGTTCTAATCGGTTCATCTCCGAGTCGAACGTCACTGCACAGGCCTGCATGAGCGACCTCGGCTATGGAGGCGGTTTCTAAAAAGTACCAGAAAAATGAAATATCAAGGCATTTGCACGTGTAACCTTTCCAAGGTCGCAGCAGTATTACACAATCGTCAGAGCAAGAAAAAGAACTGTGGACTGATGCCGAAAGCAATAACTTGCCATTACTTCAGCAAAACGTGTAGCAAATGGCTAATGAGTTTTCCGAAAGACAGTGACGTGTTAGGGATGAAGCGCCACTGATGAAATCGATTCAGCCCTCTACACTACAGGAAACGAAGAATAAAGCTTCGGTTTCTGTACGGGATTTTAAGTAACTACACAATTTAACGAACTCTCGCGAATGAATACGCGGCTGGAGCAAGAGAGCACGACATCTGTCATAATCCAGCAGCAAGTTAGTTCCTTAGAAAATAATCCAATCTTGGGCAGTTTGCTTTATGGAATCGTTCTGTAAAACAACGTCATAGTTCAGGTTTCCATGTCCGACCATATCTTTGTCGTCTTATTCTTTCGGCTTTCAAAAAAACAGCCCTGCGCAACTTTGTTCGCCTGATCATACAGAAATGGACGGCGCGTGTTCTTTTCAATTTACACCGGGCATAATTCTCATAATCCGACGCGGCCAGTTGTAAAGCAAAAATATGGCTCACTAAACGAGGAAAAAGCCTGAGCGCCGCTCCAGCAGCGCACATTTGTTTGGAAGAGGAGGCCGCCGCTCTTTGAACGCGCGTAATAAACATCCAGAAGAGCCGCGCGGCCGCTATTTCAAAGGGCGCGCGACGCCACGGGCTCTGCCGCAGTAATTAAGAGCTCCATTTAAAAACTGTAAATAACACAGCAGTTGCGCGGCAGAGGCACGGTCCACAAGTCGTGAGGGAATATCACCCGTGATTCATAGCTCTGTCCGTCTCATCTAACAGCCCACTAGCTACCAGATTAACTCGCTCCCCTGTCGTCCGGACATCGTACTGCTGCAGCACTTCCAGGATTTACGTTGTTGCCATCACAGAGCGTATTCAGGTAGTCTAAGAGATCAAATATATAAATCTGTGCATCATAATAATTGTATCAAAATTAAATTCCTCGAACAGTTGCCTTCTATTTTCTTCGAAGGAATCGCAGTACCATATACGGTAACGACGAAGAACTTGTTTGTAGCTTTTAATGAGCACCTCAACTAAGTAGAAAATAATTTCGTCAATGTACCAAGATATTCGCTTGTCTCCATGCCCTCCAGAAGTTTCGAAACATATTTCCATATGGTGAGGGACGTAAACTAGAACAAGCAGCCGCGCGGGATTAGCCGAGCGGTCTCGGGCGCTCCAGTCATGGACTGTGCGGCTGGTCCCGGCGAAGGTTCGAGTCCTCCTTCGGGCATGGGTGTGTGTGTTTGTTCTTAGGATAATCTAGGTTAAGTAGTGTGTAAGCTTAGGGACTGATGACCTTAGCAGTTAAGTCCCATAAGATTTCACACACATTTTTTTAGAGCAAGCACTCGTGATCCAAAACGGCACGAGTAGCAAAAACTCTACACTGCTAGAACTTACAATGAATACTTGTGTGCTCTATTTCTGCAACATCCGTCTACTTGACCGTGCCAGTGCTTAATACACGCAATTAGGATGGCTGCGTGATGGTTACGTGAGTAAAACACGCTGCGCCTTCATCAGCTGCACACTGCGCATGTTCCCGATTACCTCGCACCAAAAATCAAATACTCCTCGTGTCGTCATAATCGCAAGGCGAGATCTCACTTACCTAATATTCTAGCCGCACTCATTCACAAAACAAAGGCACATTAAATTCCTCCCTATAGCTATCCGCGTCTCGTACAAGCTGCCGTGCACTCTACGCACAATTCGATTCCCTGTAGTATTAAACTAAAAGATGAACTTCTTTCCCTAAACAGCTAATTTATAATAGCCAGTTTCTCAGCGAAACAGTAGAGCAAATGTTGTCATGTTCGACGAGTTACGCTTTCTTCTCTTTTCGTCTCTCAGTCGCTTCCTTTTCCCTGCCTACATTACCTGTGGTCTACCACGCTACTCCCCTCTTCCTGTCTCCCTTGACTCACATCTTTTCTTGCTGTCATTTCTAATGTATCCCTATATATATATTTCTCACCCACTTCCTTCCCAGAATAGTCATGGATCTCAAACGCTCCACCTAACACGATATCCATACCGATCTGCTCGGCTACTAGTCCATACCCTACAGCCACTTCTCTTCCAAATTATCCATCACCAAGGCGCTTCCTTTCTTATATTGCAGCATTTACTCTACTAGTTATCTGATTTATCGATATCATTTTAAAGCAACAACTCACTTCCGTCACCACTCAAAACACATAGTCATAATTTTACAACCATTTTAATACTTTTCAATTATGTATATAGATTTCATTCTTTTTAAAATAATGGAGTTCCATGTTTTGTTATTTTTCTCTTACATTATTTTTGCTACTGAGAGAATAGTCTCTTGTAAAGAGGTTATAGGACGAAAACAAATAAAACTTACACCAGGGTAATGGAATGTGGTCGAACTTACATCAGACGATACTCAGGAAACTGGATTAGGAAATATGCTGCAGAATAACTGACGACAACCGATTCAGAATTTATATAAATTTGGCAAGTAATAAAAACAGTGATTCTGAAAAACACAAAATTGTTAACAATTAATATAAAGTTAAGCCCACCCGGTTAGCCGAGCAGTCTAAAACACGGCCTTCCGGAGTGGGAAGGAGCGCCTGGTCCCCGGCACGAATTCGCTCGGCAGACTTGTGTCGAGGTCCGGTGAACCGGCCAGTCTGTGGATGTTTTTTAGGCTGTTTTCCATCTGCCTCGGCAAATGCGGGCTGGTTCCCCTTATTCCGCCTCGGCTACACTATGTAGGCGATTGCTGCACAAACAAGTTATCCACGTGCGCGCACACCACCATTACTCTACCACGCAAACATAGGGGTTACACTCGTCTGGTGTGAGACGTTCCCTGGGGACGGGGGGAGGGGGGGGGGGGGGGAGGTCCACCGGGGGCCGAACCGCACAATAACCCTGGGTTCGGTGTGGAGCGGCGGAGGGGTGAAGTGGACTGCAGAAGTCGTCGTGGGGTTGTGGACCACTGCGGCTGCGGTGGAGACGGAGCCTCTCCGTCATTTCTAGGCCCCCAGTTAACATACATACATAGAATATAAAGTGACAGGAAGTCTTTCCTGAGGTTCTTTGTCTGCAGTGAAGCCTTCTACCGAAATGAAATGTTTACTATAAAGATTACAGGCGAGGGGACAATAGAAGCTTTTCTAAATGTGTTGTAACAGAACAAAACAGAAGACCATATGGGTCTATGCTGTAAGT